>NW_016107473.1:2091533-2110381 GCF_001604975.1 Cebus imitator
CAGGCAAGCGCCACCATGCCCAGCTAATGTTTTTGTATTTTTAGTAGAGACGGGGTTTCACCGTGTTGACCAGGATGGTCTCGATCTCTTGACCTCGTGATCCACCCGCCTCGGCCTCCTAAAGTGCTGGGATTACAGGCTTGAGCCACCGCGCCTGGCCACTAATCTTTTAAGTGGGGCATTCAGATCATTTATATTCAGAGTTAATAGTAATATGTTAGATACTCTTCCAGTCATCATGTTGATTGCTACCTAGTTGTTTTGTATTCTCCGTCATGTTACTATTTTATAAACAGTGAGTTTTATACCTTTGAATGTTTTTTATCCTGGTGTATACAGAACCTTCATTCTGATGTTTATAACTCCTTTGAGCATTTATTGTAGGTCCAGTCTAGTGGTGACAGATTCTTCCCCAGTTTGCTTTTCTGGGAAAGACTTATTTCTCCTTCATTTACAAAACCAAGTTTTGCACCATACAAAATTCTTGGTGACCCTTACTCTGTTTAGGAAGACTAAAGATAGGATTCCAGTCCCCTCTGGCTTGTGATTTTTTTTTTGGTGAGAAGTTTGCCATTAGTCTGACAGATTTTCCTTTATAAGGAAAGAAAGATTTTCCTTTTAAGTTATTTGATGCTTTTGTCTCACTGCTCTTAGAATTATTTTTTTCATGTTGACTTTAGATAACCTGATTATTATATGCCTTAGTGATGTTCTTTTGCAGCGAATCTCCCAGGAGTTCTTTGAGCTTCTCGTGTCTGGCTGTTTAAATCTCTATCAAGACCAGTTAAGTTTGGCTCAAATATTCCCTCAGGTAGGTTTTCAAAACTTTTTACTTTTTCTTCTTCTTCAGGAATACTTTTGATTTTGGTTTTTGGATGTTTTACATAATCCCATATTTTTTGGAGACTGTATTCATTTCTTTTTATTCTTTTCTCTTTGTTTTGTCTGATTGGGTAAACCCAAAAGCCTTATATTCAAGCTCTGAAATTATTTTGCTTGGTCTATTCTCTTGGTAAAACTTGTCACTACATTTTGTGACTCACTAAATGAGTCTTTCATTTACAGAAGTTCTGTTTTGTTTTTTTTTTTTAATCTATCTTCTTGAGAAAATTTTCCTTCATATCTTGAATTTTTTTCTTGATTTCTTTATGTTGGTTTCAACTTTCTCTTGGATCTCATTCAGCAACTTTATGATCAATATTTTGAATTCTTTATCTGGTATTTCCAAGATTTCATTCTGATGTAGATTCATTGCAATAGAGTTAGAGTGATCTTTTGGGGGCATCATAAAACTCTGCTTTTCATATTGCCAGAATTATTTTTCTGCTTCCTTCTCATCTAGATAAGCTGTTTCTTCTTATTTTTGAATTGATTTTTGACTGGACTGGGTGTAACTATAATGTGTATAGTTTACGATTCCCTAGTTTTGGCTCTGGGTAATTTCAATTGCAAAGACTGTGTGAGTTCCTTGGTTACAGAGAATTTTGTGTGATGACTTTCTTAGGTCCTGCTTATAGTAGCAACGTAATGGGTGTGTGAAGAGGGTCACTGTCTCTTGAGATGCTGGAATGGCAGAGGTCTCATGAAACTTACCTTATTCCCCTTGATGTGCACTTTTTATTCTCCAGCCTTTTTTTCATTGGGTTGAACAGTTTAGTCTTCAGTTCAGTTAGAGGCACTCATGGGTATGAATTGGCTGTAGCTGAGGTAGGTGGGTATAGGCAAGACCACAATGGTGGGAACACATCCCAGCCCTGATGGATGTAGCCTGGGGAGTTCCCATAAAATGCACTGAGGTCTCCACAGGTAAAAGAGAGGGTGCTACCTCAGCTCTACTACAAGCCTGGCAAAATAAAAAAATTAAAAAAGTGACCCACCTCCCTATCATGCTTCTTTTCCAGTGTTCTGGATATTCAGATTAGACAAGCATGTCTCTATCTGCAGGAATGCTGACATTTTGTATAGAGAGGAAGCAGGACTCTTCTCCTCCTCCAAGCCTGACCCCAGAGGGCGCACACCCTGTGGAGACACAGTCATCCCCAAAATGCTCTAGAAAGACTATTTCCAGGCCTGGTGCAGTGGCTCATGCCTGTAATCCCAGCACTTTGGGAGGCCTAGGTGGGTGGATCACCTAAGGTCAGGAGTTCGAGACCAGCCTGACCAACATGGAGAAACCCTGTCTCTAAAAAAAAAAAAAATAAAAAATAAAGACCATTTACAGATACACCCAAGACTAGCTCCTGCGAGAGACATCCTGGCTATGTCTACAGCAGCGAGTGATGGGGAGAAGTCTCCTCTATGTTCCTTCATGAGTACTGGGGATGCTCGACTGCTGGGGAAGAAATGCAGTCTTCCCACTGAATGGAGCACTGTGCCCAAGCCTCTGCTGAAGGAGGTGCAGCTGCTCCTAGCCCACAAGCAGGAAGTTCATGGACACAGAAAAGCCTGTACCCTGTTTCTTTTGTCCCACGGAGTGCTCCCTTGGTGTGATGCCTTCCCCTTCCCCTAGGTGTGACAATCCCTGGGGGCCAGACCACTGTGAATCCTGCTGCTCCTCTGAGTCTGGCCACTGCGTGCGGTTGCCACAATCCAGGTTGTTGCTGGAGCATGTCTGCAATGGATCCTGTGACGTGAAGACACAAGGGTTGAAAGTCCTTGAGCAGAACGAAGTCTTGCAATGTGTGCATACCCAGTATGGCACCCGCTACTGCAGCTTGCGTCCAGGAGGAACAGGAAGGGACCCTGTCTGAGCTGGTAGCCCAATATAATGCCCTCGAGAAATCCCCAGATCGCAGCCTACTCCAGTACTTGGGCTCACGATGGCAAAAAAGCTGTCCTTGAGTTTGGATACCAGCAGTCTACTGCAAGGGCTAGAGAGGCCAAGAGCACTCTCACTTCTCCTTTCCACAGAAAACTAAGTCTCTCTGGATTTGATCTCTGCCAGCTTCTTGGTTCCTTAGTTTTTGTGCGTGTTGTAGATTCTTCCAATGAACTCCCCAATGGGCTCCAGCAGTCTCCCCTTAACACTCCACTAGGTCTATGGTTATTCACCAGTAATTCTGGTTCTTTTTTTTGAAGGGAATTGGTCACCCAGGTCAGCCATCTGGAGAAGCCCTCTGATGCCTCAATGGACTGGTCTACAGGACTTGCAGTAGCTTAGGCTTTGCTCTTAGCACCAGAGGCAAGTGATATGGGTGGAGCTGGACCAGGCTGACCTGTCCTCTGGTCTCCCAGTGGCAGGTGTGAGCACCAGCTCTGATGGGGTGGCAGGGGAGTGGTGTGGACTCTGTAAAATTGTCTGTGTCTATTCAGGATTTCTAAATAAGGTTATTTGGTGTGGTGTGGTGACTTTCTCACTTGCCGGCTGTAGTATCAATGTGCTGGGCATGTGAACAGGCTCAAGGCCTCCTGGGTAGCTGGGGTAATATGGATGGTGGTGTTAGCTGAGGTCAAAGAAGAATTTTCTCCTTTGGTGCGGATGTAATAGGCTGTGTTGGTAGATGTCGGACCGTACACTTATAGGAAAGCCAGCTGCGGTGGTGGCCATGGGATTCACGCTTGGCCTATGTTATCGAGGGGAAGTACTCAGATATCCCTGGTGATGGGCAGGGCCCTGGGACTCCCAAAAGGTTCTGTTTGTGTTCTGCTGGCAAGGTAGGTGGAGGGAAAAAGCTGGGTGGGGCTGGGTCAGGCAGTCCTGTGCTCTTGCTCTCCAAGTATGAGTACAAGTGGTGGCCCTGATGGGTGTCAGTGGGAAATTCCCTGGCCATTAGGGTAATATTTCAGAGAGGAAAGGAACCACTTCCGCTGCATAAGACTGCACATTGGGAGACAGGGAGCAGGTGGCAATGAGACCCACCCAGCTCCTACGCCTTTGACAGTACTGATCTCACACCCACAGACTTCTGCTGGCAGAAAGCTACAAGAGCAGGCTGCGTCCCACAATGCGAAACTGCCACACACTGCAAGACTTCCCACCCAAGATAGAAACTGCAGCTCTCAGGCCACACCCCTTCTAGAGGTCCAGGAAGCAGGGGCACCGGGTTCCTGTGCCCATGGCAAGAGCACGCTTTATGCTTAAGATTAGATTGCAAATCTCCACTGGGTGCTTCTTCCAGCCTGTGGTCGTCACCCAAGTTAGCTGGCAGATTTCCATGAGGGTGCCTGTGATTTCCATTAGGAACGTCTTCCTTCTGCCTCTCCTGGGGCTTGGAGGGCATGCAAAGCACTTCCCCATGCTACTCTTTCTGCCCGAGCCTCCTCAGATCAGCTCTAGCACCCGGTAGGGTTAAGGTGCTCCCCGCTGGCCGGGATTACCTGGCTCCCCAATGGGAATGTGCATGAAGGAGACAGTGTCTCCCACCTTTCACCCTCGGAAGACTGCAGTTTTCTGCCTGACTCACCGTGCTGCTGCCTACTGCTCCTTTCACAGTATCCCAAGTTTCTTTCACTTTTTCTCTTGAGTGCCTGTGTTCCTTCTTGGATAAAAGTGCACACAGCTTCAATCCCTACATACTATTTTGCTCTTTTCAAAATGGTGAGCCACACTAACAGCTAGAATCTGCCATCTTGAAAGAAAAATCTTCATAATCTTAACAAGAATCCCAAGAAATTGAGTAGTAATTGAGAAATTGAGAGAAACTGCCGAGGCTGTCTGAATTAATGAGGTATTTGGCATTCTCCCTTTAGTCCAGTATTTCTCCACCCTGGCCAGTGATGAACAGATTAGGTATTAAAAACTGCCTTGGTGTGGAGGGGACACTGATTCAAAGCATTTGGTAAGTGTTATGGTATAAATATTCCCACCGTGAGCAATTTCAAGCTACCAACAGTTTAATAACCAGTTCACAGAGTTCCTGAAAATTTAACAATCTTCTAGGCTGTCATGTGGTTCACTGAAAATTACCTGTACTTGAGCTCCATTATTCAATTTTGGATATTCCGATTTAATTGATTTGGGAAAGGGCACAGTCCTTCCTTCTTCTATCCCTCCCTCCTTCCTTCCTTCATTCTTTCCATCCTTTCATAATTTCCTAAAGTAATTCAGATGTGCTTCCAGGGTTGAGAATCAGTGATCTAGAGCAGTGAGCTTCCTGAACTTTTCCATGCATCAGAATCACTGGAAGGCTTGCAAAACAGACGGCTGGCCTCTGCCTCTCAGAGTTTCTGATTCAGTGGCAGTTCTGACCTGGAGTTTGTAACTTATATTTCTAACTAGTTCTCAGGTGATGCCGATGTTGTTGGTCCAGGCATTATACTTTGAGTCTCCGGGGCCCATACTCTGAGGGCCATTCAGTGTGGTTTTAAATACAGGTTTCTTTCAGAGTGGACAGTCACCTTTCGGATAATGGTTTTTGTGCTGTCTTTCACATTGGTTGTGGGTGAGAATCTCCACCCAGAAAGCATATTACGGCTACAAGTTGTACTACTGATCTCCCTGGGGATCTTTAAAAAGTTTACCTGGGCCCCTAGGGGGAATAAGGAAAAGAGCCGAAGGGGACCAGAGAAGCCTGTCCCATGTTTGCCTGGAACAACAGAGGCCAACCCAGCTGCCAGTGATTCTTCTTCCTAAGTAGAAGGGGCTCTCCACATTGCTTTAAATGGGCAATGGACAATGGTATTTCAGGTTACCTTCCCCATAGGATCCTATTTTTCTTTGCTAATATGGCATGCTTTCTGTTGGTACCTATGACTCTTAATAAGTTTTTGGTCCTGTTGAGATTTCTGGTGAAGAGAAATTCCATCCCCCATACCACCTCCTGTTTGAGCTGTTTTTCCCATATTAGCCTCTCAGGTGCAGATTTAGCCATATTTCCCCTGACTTTTAGACTGTTATGCAAGGAGACTACATTTAGAGCTGGTCACTGCATTTTGTACATATTTAATTAAAGATATAGCAAAATACATTCTAGGCAGGCACATCTGTGCTCTGTAGGCTTTACTCGTTGCATGTTTGCTCCTTATATCATAGTTTTAGGTTTATCACGCAATTGGCTTCCTCTCTTTGTGCCTCCAGGGCAGCTGAGATTAGCAGGGGCCAGTTCTCCTCCACGGAATTTCAAGGAACTAGAAGTATTTATATATATTTTTTCTTAAGATTACAGCGATGTTGAGGCAATCATTTTCTTTGCAAAGAAAACAACTTGAAGTCTTCTAAAAAAAAAAAAGATAAGTAACTTTCACTTACTATTCTCTTAATAGGTGAGAATAACTCAAAGTCACTATCACTTGTGAGATGAAGTTAAAAAAAAGCCACTATGCACACAGTGTAGGTATTTTTACATGACAGGTGTTACCTTTTTTCCTGGAAAAAAAAGATTGTCTTTTAGTTGTTTGCCTATTCTAATTTTTTCCCCAAATCTCCATGGTTGGGAATTTTTCAGATTTAAAAACCTGTAACATTTAAAATTGCTGGTTCTTTGTTTTCTTTTCTTTCTTTCTTTCTTTTTTTAACAGCAAAATGTTTAAAAAAATTTTTAAGTACAATGTAGCAATTTATTATAAAAGAAACAACTACTGGACACTAACATGAAACAAAAGCCATTTTAGTATCTCTGCAGTTCCCTTATGAGATTTCTAATACTTTAAAGAGATGTTCGTATCAGCAAACTGATTTCAGAAGCCAGAATTTTTGAGATCGCTTTTAGAGAATCCTACAAGCTCTGTTAAAAATCACCAATGAACAAATCAAGATTTATCTTTGGCCTCTGTTTTCTGTTTGCCCAACAAATGTTTTTGAAGAGTATAGATGTGCTGTTTCAAAAATGGGAGCTTGTAATTCCAAAGTACTAACAACCTGGAGAAAGGGATTGCCGGATGCTCCTGTGTGGTGATCCGTTATTAGCTTCTCCTCCAACTCTATTTGCCTTGAACTTGGTAATCTTAGTTTACTGTTACTTTACATTATCAAGTGCTAATGTGTGAAAGGGTTTTATTAGGCTTTTACTACTCATTTCATCATACGATATCATTCAATATTCTTTCACAGACTTGGGCATATTAGATACCAGGTCAAACATTATGTTAAAAGCTTAGGCCAACCTTTTTATATGACTGCAATAAAGAATATATTCATTTCACTTATATTGCCATATGGCCCTCATAAAAGGTCAGTTTCAATTGAATATAAAATACCTTGCAAATGGCAAATCATATGTCATCAACAACAAACCTATTATGAATCATCTATTTTCAAGTACCACCTTCCCCTCCTTAAAAAGTAACTTGGAAATGTCTTAGAATAACTAAGAGGTCTTCATTATATGTTTTGTACAAAAGACATAAAAATTGTACATTTTTCTGTTTTAGTCAGCAAAATATGGAGTAATTGCACTTAAATTTCAGCTAAAACAGGTGCATCAGATATTCAGAGCAAAAAACATGAAATTATATTTTTTCCATTTTGTTGTTAACAAAAATTTTAACAAATTAACTTTGAATCAGAGTTACTCAGCCTGAGCTATTGATGATGAGATAATATTATAAGAAGTTATATGTATAAACATAAGCTAGTTGCTATGGTTTGGTAGTGGCAATTTATTCTTACTCAGAGCATGCTTAGCAGTGTATACAAAGGTTTTAATTATAACAAAGGGTTTACTATTTATAGAAACATAGGTTAGAATGAGCTTAATTCTATGCGATAACCAAGGTTGAATTTTACAACTGGAATAACAATTTCCTAGAACAGAAAAACCTACAGCATGTTTAAAAATGAATTTTAACCTTCTATCCATGATTTTAAAAAGTACAACTCTTAACAAAACTGCTTAGTCCCCTAAAGTGCATGTTTTCAAAAGCATGATATTACATTTGAAAAAAAAAGGTGTAAAAAGGTTTTGTAGTTTAAAAGGCCCAGAAACAGTATTTTTTTTTGAATGAGCCTCTCTCACAATTACTACAATCAGGAAAAATGGAATACAAATAAGCAAGAACAGCCTTTTTCCCAGTTTGACACTTTCTACAGCTATCTTCATTCAGGGTGACAATTTCAATTTTAACCTAATTAAGTATAAGAGAGGACCAGTGTCCTAAGCCATAAGCCTGAAGTTTCCTGGAAGTACTGAGCTGCTCATTACCTCCGAGGCACTGCTGGGAGCCACTGCTTGAAACTTCTGGAAGGTGCCATGGATGCCCAGAAGGAGGCTCTGCTGCACAGCGCCAGCCAGTAGGTGCACCACCTTCAACCGCATTTCAGCCTGGTTACTGTGGAATTGATTTTCACGGCTCATGACAGAAGCTGTTTTCAGCCCATGAAAAGGAAGTGGCTGGAGCTGATACTCCTCACACAAACAGCAAATTGCTCCACGGCTTTCATAGCATTCGAGGTCTGTTACCTTAAGGTTCTAATGGCCTTTTAACAGTGTTTCCAGCTGAGCAGCAGATGTAAAGGATACTGAACATTGAAAGCACTGTGCTTTTTTTTCCCCCTCCCTGAAAGAATTATTGTTTACAGACATTGTACCACCACCATATCCTAGGACCTATTCAATGGTATGTTAGATTTGAAAAACTGAAACAAATCTCAGATAAAGAGAAAGTATTATCTGTGCCATCAACCTACCACTTACTGAGCTGTCTGACCTCTATTACCACCCATCAAGAACTGAGATCACTGAGGATGTATTTTCATCATTAATCGGGGCCCCCATATGGTAATATCCCATCAGGGAAAATAACTTATGGAACCCTGTGAAGCCTCTGAAACTCCTTGTACTTTAAATGGATTGATTTTAATCCTAAACATTGCTGCGTATTCCTGAAAACAACACATTTCACATTTAGAATTATGTCCTGTCGGCCTTTGACTTCCTTTTCTGTTGTTCTGAGTGTTAGTTTTGTGCTCTGTTGGTAAGGGCCGTAAAACGTTACGCTTAAGGCAGCTTTGAGCTTCCTGCATAGGGAACATGAAGGCCTTTAAGGTCTGGTCTGTTGAAAGAGGCTGGCATTTCAGTCTTGTGGACTTTGGGGGAAAAAAATGTTAAACGTAACTGAAGAGCCCTTGTCGAATTGGAGGTGTTTCCATTTTAAAAACTAGAGAAATAGTATGTCTTTTGATTTCACTTTGGTCCAAGCGACGCCTCATATTTCCACTTTCCAGTGGTAACTAGCAGAGGTAAGAGAAAAACAGCCATGCGGATGAGTCATCATTCCTCACTCCAGGAAATGGCTCATTTTACAAGCTTTTGAGAGGACCTTTAGGAAGTTGTGAACCGCCACCATTTTCGTCCTGAGAGTTGAAAATACACACACATTGCAACTCTGATGTAAAAGGCATATAGTTCCCTCTTCCTCTGCTTCCTGGTTTCTCCTTCTGCTCCTTCTCTTCTTGCTCATATAAAGCTGTCTAGTTTTCCTCAGGAGCCCCCACTTGATAGGTAATGGGAAAAAACGTTTTAGTCTGATCTAGTAGAAAAGGTAGTCTGATCAGTTTAGCCTTTCTCAGTAACAGTCAATCAAGTGGGATACTTGCTGTGACGCAGTGGCTGTGACTCCCAGCTCCTCCACTTAGCCTTCTCTGAACCTCTCTAGGCCTCAACGTTTTCATTGTAAATAGGGGCAACAGCAGTTCCTATCTCTCATCACTGGGATTGTACTACATGGATTCACATTTCTAAAGCTCTTAGAATAGTGTTTGATAATAAGAAAGGCTATAAACATGTTTGTCAGTTAACATAGAATAGATGAGAAAATAAATCTCTTAGATTGGGGAGTGACGAAGGAGGGACTTTCTCATGAAAGAAGAGCAAGGGTCTTAGGGCTCTGCCCACGTCCAGGGCCCCGCTGGCCTGCATATCTGATGGTGGTATACTTTGTGATCTGCTCTTTTTCAACTTGGGAAGGACCAGGTAACTGGTCCGCTTTTCTTCAGTATTCACCCTCACATTGGTCTTTCTGGGCATGAAGGCCTCCTGAGTCACTGGCTTGTCACTCAACGACCTCTGGCCCACCTCCAGCCTTGATCACTTGGCATGGAGGGATGGATGCCAAGCCTCTGGTTTGCAGTTCAGCTGCTTTCTGAATTCTTCGCAGGTGGGCTCTAGGGATTGCTGAGCCAGACCAGTGCTACCCAGTTGCGGGGTGTAGCTCTCCCTCCTAGTACTCTGTGCCCCAAAGTTGACCCTACGGGTGGCCCAGGTAGCCCACCAGGCAATCTCTTCACAGAATCCCACCAGAATTTGGGACCCAAATCCTGCTTCCCTTAGGCTTCCCGGCATTGAGGCAAAGCACAGAGAGCAACTCAGTGTGTTAGTTCATTTTCACACTACTGATAAAGGCATACTCAATACTGGACAATTTACGAAAGAAAGAGGTTTAACAGACTCACAGTTCCACATGGCTGGGGAAGCCTCACAATCATGGTGGAGAGTGAAAGACATGTCTCACAAGGCAGCAGACAAGAGAAGAGAATGAGAGCCAAGCAAAAGGGGTTTCCCCTTATAAAACCAACCGATCTCCTGATGCTTATTCACTACCACAAGAACAGTATGGAGGAAACTTCCCCCATGATTCAGTTATCTCCTACTGGGTCCCTCCCACAACATGAGAGAATTATGGGAGCTACAATTCAAGATGAGATTTGGGTGGGGAACACAGCTAACCTGTATCACTGAGTGACTTGGTAAACCATTACTCTTCTTCTGCCTCCCTCCTTTGCACAGACCCTTAGGGCAGGGATGGGTGCTGTCTGTGTCTCTTTCTGGCTGGAATTTAAGCCTTTCTGCCACATTTAGTGACTTCTGTCTCGTAAAGATATCATGTAACAGACTCTCATGTCCTTAGATGTGGAAGCCTGTAAGGAAATAAATGATTTAAGGAGGGAACAGAATGGAACCTGTTTTTAAAGTATTTGTAAAACATAATACCCATCACATTAAAAATATGAAAACTTCCAAAGAATCTCTTGAGCATCAGGTAAATTGGGAATAATATGAACTCTTTATTTATATAGGAATCTTTGGGATTCCAGGCTGATACTACTATATAGAAGCTAAAGGACTTAATTTCTTGTCTCGTGCTTGCAAATTGGTTAAAGTTTTCTTACCTTTTCGAACTCTAGTTTCCTATGTATACAGAGAGAAGTCTCAAAATAAATGTTACTTCTCATTTTCCCCTTCCTTCATGACACATGTGGTGATGAGAAATCTTCCTATTTCTTATTCAGGACAGGGAAGAAAATGTAGTAGGCTGTAATCCCCACTCTAGACTTAGTCATTTTTAATTTCTTTTTATGATGAACTTCGAAGAGAGAAGCTCTAATAAAACTTTAAAAGGTAATCTTGAAATGCTGTTAAATGTCAAACAGCAAATCCCTAAAAAACATTTACTTTCTCTCTCTCTTTTTTTTTTTTTTTTTTTTGGTCTTCTAGTTGGAAATGGCATGAAACTTCTCTCTCTCTCATTTTCACAGGTTTCTGTTGATTTTGCCATCCAGGGAACAATCTGTGTGATGAATTGCTTTGATTATTTCAGTTTATTTAAACCAGTGGTTCTCAAACTTGAATGTGCACCAGAATCATCCAAAAGCCTTATTCAAAGATAAGGATATGGGCCGTGCCCTGAGTTTTTGATTCAGTAAATCTCAGATGGAGCCCAAATTGTGTTTCTAACAAGTTCCTAGAAAATGCAGGTGCTGGCGTTCCCTGGACTGTGCTTTGAGAACCACTGTCTTAACATTTAAGCCTTCAACTATCAGCAGTTCCTTTTTTTTCCCCCAAGGGGATTGAGAATACATTTCAAACGTGGTCTGACGTTCGATAACTTAAACTACTTTTCTAACTTACTTCTAGGCACTTGTCTTCTAGAAATTTCTATCTGATAAAAAGTTTTTCCAATATACTTACTTTTCTTCCTAATTTCATTTGTGCATGCTCATGACAATGCTGATATTTTTTCTACCTTTATTCACCAAGTAAAATCCAACCCTGCTGAAAGTTCTTTTCAAACTCCCTTTTAAATTCATTTGTCCTAAGCCTCTTGGTTCCCATTTTCACCTATGCCAAGCTTGTACAGTGTTTGTCTGTTCATTAGGTAACGAATCCACTTCTACTCTTGTATTTTCTTGTATCATTTAAAATGAGGGACTTAGATTTTGTTTCTCAAATTGCTTCCAAGATGTCACAGGACACTCTAACGCATATTTTTATTCCCTGGAGCACAGTGTTTGAACATAGCAGGTACTCAATAAATAATTAAATACTGCTTGGTTGGAAATATAAAGGAACTTTTTTTTTTAACTTTGCTTTTGTTTTGTTTTCTTGCCAGGCAGGCCTTCCAGACCGCTTTCAGTAAGATCGAATTAGATGGTGTAATGTACAAACACCCTTATATTTTCTTTGAGAGATTGCAGCTGATAAGCTATATTACCTTAAGCCAGTGGAAATCAGTCTGCAAAAGTACAGACCACCAGAGTTTATTATGTGGAACATGCATTTTGTTGCTTTCATATTATTTTAAAGCATAACATTTTTCAAGGAAGCTCGGCTTTATATATATGTTTATTAAAATGTTTTTTCAAAACATGGCATATTTTAGCTATCACTGACGGCAATTTTCAAATACCTGAAAAGATTAGAGAAGTTAAATGTAAAGAGTCCTTTAAATGGCAGTGACATTTCCTAGTAGATAAAGAAGTTGATATAGAGGAAAGTTAGTTTAAAAAGTCAGGCCTAGGGATAAAGCAATCAAATTGCACTACCTTTTGAATGATCTATTTATGACGGAGGCTTTGAATAATAAATTGTGCTGCTGGAATGTACGTAGAAACCACTTGCAATTTTGTGAAATCCATTTTAAGCTGTTGCCTAGTTAGGCTGTCTTACCATGCAGGTCAGAAACAATTTATTTTTAATCACTCGACTAAAAGAACAGCATCCACCTTTTCCCTGCTCTTACGGTACACATAAAGTTGTGAAGATTGACATACGGGTGATTAATTTCAGTGTGGTGTGGGGAGTGGAGGGTTAAGGGCGCTGGGAGCCTAGAGGAGGGCAGGTGAAGGTAACCCATGGCCGGGAGGTGTGGGGAGGAAAAGAAACACCAGTGCTCTGATACAGTATTAATTGTTCTTTCATATAAGTAGATGAACCCTAATTATGTGGTAAATATGGAGGCTAAATTCCTCTGTTTAATGGAAGATCATGCCCTATGAACTCCCTGAAAAATGGCAGCTCTGGTTTTGCAAAGCTGCCGTCATAGATCTTTGTTCAAGTAAATGGAATGTGCATCTGTCCTTAGGAAATGGTATGTAACTACCAAGGGAGATATTTAATGTAAAATTCATACACTCCCGTGTTTTGAAGAAAATTTATAGAGAAATGTTAAGAAAATAATCACATTTATCACCTATGATTATCCCTGCTACAGATGTGGGTTTAAATGGCGATCATTCTACCATTCCAAATACCAGCATTCCTTTAGCAAAATTTAGTATATGATTGTGTTGTGTATTTGAAGAGTTAGGCATGGTGGCTCATGCTTATAATTTAAGCACTTTCAGAGGCCAAGGTGGGAGGATCAGTTGAGGCCAGGAGTTTGGGACTAGCCTGGGTAACATGATGAGACCCTGTCTCTACAAAAAAACAAAATAATAATTAGTCAGGTGTGATGGCACATGCCTGTAGTCCCAGCTACTGAAGACGCTGAGAGAAGGACCACTTGAGCCCAGGAGTTTGGAGTTCCAGTGATCTGTGATCACGCCACTGGACTCCAGTGTGGATGACAGAGTGAGACTCTGTCTCTTATAAAAATAAAAATGAAAATGAAAAATCCATAGATAGTACCACTACCATATTAAAGTGTGTATCCTTGTGTAAAAAACATAAATATTTTTATAACCAAAGTGGATACTAATGGTGTGGCTATTTTTTGCCATAGGTGACTAAATGGAACAATTGTGTTGTGAATCCCTTTTATTAACTTTTCATATGTAGATGGTATAGTAAGTGATTCTAGATGGAGAAAAGGTGAAAACAAGTTGGTATTATTTTGTGCCCTTCGTGATCTGACTTGGTTTATTTTTTAGTTTTTATGTTTTCTATCACATTTGAAAGTGTGAACATTTAAACTCTTAGGCTGTTTCAGTTTGCATATGAAGATGTTTTAAGTAAGTTCTGGAATTATATATAAAAAACTAGAGAGTGAGGATGCCCAGATGACAACAAGCAGAAAAATTGTCCTTTAAATAAAAACCTCTATTCTCATTTGGAAAGCAAAATGTTCTCTCTTAAAAGTAGCAGCTGTAAAAAAAGCAGGAAGGCAGACCACACTAAGTTGTAAAATATGTTTTGGTAGCTTAACAGAGATTTAGCTGTTTCTGAGAAAAAAAAAATCTAAATCTAATTTTAAAATGAAGGTATTTAAAACCATGGCACAAGAGAGCCTTATTTATGGAGTTGGTGGGAAGCCAGGATGTTTCCAATCCGCTGCTCTTACAGGAGGTTGTGCCTCGCCAGCTCCGTGCTACAGCGGGCAGCCTCCGCCTGACGTGCGTGAGTCAGATGCACAAAGCAGCAGACACCTGTCCTTTCAGAAGGCAAGAGGTGATGAAATGAGTGAATTCCAGAACTAGCAGAAAGAAAAGGTAATCATTACCCCAGATTTTTTTCTTCAATTTATTTTTATTGACGCATAATAGATACACATAGTTTTAGGGTACATGTGATAATTTAATACATTCGTACAACTTGTAGAGATCAAATCAGTGTACTTGGGATTTCCATCACCTTAAAGATTTATTTTCTTTTTATGCTACAACCATTCAAATTCTTCTCTTCAAGCTATTTTGAAGTATACATTATTGTAAACCATAGTCACCATACTGATCTAATAGTCTTTTTTTAAATCACATTGCGAATTTTGCTTTTCTTAAAATTGATCTATAAAAAGTAATGTTTTTTTTCTAAAAACAAGGTTAAAAGTTTTTGAGATTTCCCCCCCACACACGTGGAATTCAAGCTCTGAATTTGTGTATATCTTTCAATGTTATGCATACTGATCTTTGTAGGATACTGATGGTGCTGTTTCTTTTCTAAATGGTATGCCTGATCTTTGAATGAAAGGTATAACATAGTGTCAAAAATGTTGAACATTTAGCCTTGAGACCCCATTTCTTGCACAGTGGACCTATTTTCTAATCTGGAAAATATAAGCCTGAATACCAAGAATATATTTTTTGCGTCTGGGAATGTGTTTTTTTGGATACGTTCACTACTTACTAAAATAAATAGTAAATACAAATTTTCTTAAGATCTAATATATGAGCTGGGCGTGGTGGCTCATGCCTGTAATTGCAGCACCTTGTAGGCTGAGGAGGATAGATCACCTGAGGCCAGGAGTCAAGACCAGCCTGGCCAACATGGAGAAACCTCGTCTCTACTAAAAATACAAAAATTAGTCTGGGTAGAGTGGTGTGCGCCTATAGTCCCAACTACTACGGAGGTTGAGGCATGAGAAATGAGAATCGCTTGAGTCTGGGAGGGAGAGGTTGCAGTGAGTCGAGATTGCCCCACTGCATTCTAGCCTGAGCAAGAGAGTGAGACTCCATCTCAAAAATAAATAAATACCACTGTGGGAGGCCGAGGCAGGTGGATCACGAGGTCAAGAGATCGAGACCATCCTGGTCAACATGGTGAAACCCCGTCTCTACTAAAAATACAAAAAATTAGCTGGGCATGGTGGCGCATGCCTGTAATCCCAGCTACTCAGGAGGCTGAGGCAGGAGAATTGCCTGAACCCAGGAGGCGGAGGTTGCGGTGAGCCAAGATAGCGCCATTGCACTCCAGCCTGGGTAACAAGAGCGAAACTCCATCTCAAAAAAAAGAATAAATAAAAATAAATAAATAAATAAATACAAAATAAATAAAAAGATCTACATGAAACGTAATTTGCTAAAACAATGATGTTTTCTAATTTCTAAAGAAAGTTTTTCTGCTTCATTTGGAAAGAAAGTAATGACAGTATGATTAGAAGTTGCTTTCCTATGGACAAGAGAGAGCGTCATTTTTTTTTTCCTTAAAATGCATTTAGTAGGAATAATTTCCCTCTCTTCCTACCTCTTAAAATATTTTATTTAAATATTTTAGAGCAGTAATCACTTTTTAAGTTGCTACTACAAATATGAAATATAAATATCTGGTATTTTTGATTAGGATTCCCTTAGTCTGTACACTCTGAAACAGAGGATCAGGTCTGATTTATCCTTGCCTAGCCATCAGTGCCTAGCCCAGATAAGAAATTCAGTACACATATAATGAATGTACCAAATGGTGACAATGACCTGGGTTTTCATTTGATTTCTAGAAAACAACGTCTATGTAGATGTTGACTAACTCCTGTATATGCTCTGTTATGAAAAATATTCTGTATGCTACTGGGTATGTGCTATCATCTGGTCATTATATTATCCCTTTTATTTTGATTGATTTTTATTGAGCACATAAACTCTGGCCCTCAAGAAGCTTACTCTGTAGGAAAATACAAAGTATGAGGTGTCATCAAAGTATTTCACATCGAGATTGATATTGAGATATTCATATACCATGTCAATTAGCAATCTAGAGGGTAAAACTTATATTGAGAGCCGGTCCAGCTATTACTATACATTGTTGTTTCTAACCTAAGCTTTAGAAAGATATCTTCCTTGCCGTTTACCTGTAACTTTGTGAATAAAAGCGTTGTTAATGGGCTGGGCATGGTGGATTTGGACTCTAGTCCAGGTGCTTTGGGAGGCTGAGGTGGGAGGATTGAGAGTTTGAGGCTACGAGTTTGAGACCAACCTGGGCAACATAGTGAGATTTTATCTCTATAAAAAATGAAAATAAAAAATTATCAGGCATGATGGTACATGCCTGTAGTCCCAACTACTCAGGAGGCTGACGGGGTGGATTTTTTGAGCACAGGACGTGGTTGAGGCTTCAGTTAGCTATGATCATACCACTGCACTTAGCCTGGGCAACAGAGCAAGATCCTGTCTGAAAGAAAAATCCTGTTATAAAACTATTACTTTTACTGTAAGTGGAATGACCTATTCCACTTATCTTTCTTAAAGGATAAAACAGATAATCTCTTCTCTTTTCTCTTGTTATAGTAAAAGTATCAGATGATTGGCCATTCCATATAGTTGGTCACCCATTAATGAAATGAAACAGAATCAAGGTAAAACTAGGTAAAACAAAAAAATCAAGGAAATTATAGTGAGGTTGTTAAAAAGAGGCTTCATGTTGCAACATTGCATGTATATTTTGATAAAATAGAACATTTACTGAGCTCTCTCTAGGTCCCACACATTGTTTTAAACTCTTGTAGTATCTTTCATAATCATTACAACATCTTTTCATCATAGGCATAATCACCATGTTTTACAGATGAGGAAACTGAGGCAGAGAGAATGCAATTCACTTGTCCAAGGATACAGGTGGGAAAGCAGATGAGCTAGGCAGATTCCAAAGTCCATATACTAAACTACTATCTAGGTGAATTATGTGATTTCATTTTCAAAGGAGGAAATTAACTTTTTGTAGAATTAAGATAAATTTCTCAAATCATTGGGCTACATACCCTGTAATACAATTCTTTCCAAATAGTAGGAAGCATTTAGCTCTCAGTTGCTGGAGAAGTAGTAAAAAATTATTTCAGTACTGAGACATTTCTAGAATCTTCCAATAAGATCAAGTGTTAACTTATTTATTCGATAGACATTTTAGTCATTATGGGTAAAACTTCGTAGTATTACATTGTCATTACTCGGGCTGTTTGCATCTGAATGTCCCTCCTCTGTTTGAGAAAGTCCATCCCCTTGAGTCTCCATGGGAGGCACACCTTTCCTAAAGGTACAGGAACTGAAAATGCTAGATGCTTGCTTTCTCCAATTCCTTTGCATCCAGGGAGTGGGTATATGACCTACAATAGACCAGTGATATGTGCCAGTCCTGGTGTTTGCTTTGGCTGCTTGTAACACAAAGAAGTAGGAACAGTGAAGAACTCATTCTGCAGGTAGCAGTGGTTAAATGGCTTCTGTGGAGGTTTCAGCATTGTCCTCAAGTATGCAGTGCTGAGGGTCGGGGTTCTCTGTGCCACGAAGGGCTCACTGGCTACAGTGGTGTCCTTTATGGATGGACTTGGTGGTTTGATCTTGGTTGATGCTTCACTTGTTCCTCCTTGTCTTCCTATCCTAGTTCTTCACCCCTAAATTTCTGTAAATAAATCCTTTCCTGTGCAAATTAGTCATCATTAGTTTCCGTGACATGTAACTAAGCTCTGTATGGTGGGGTGTGAGGGGCAGAAGACAGATAATCTTAGTGTATATCCTAGTTAAAAATTATCTCCATGGGGGTGGGTACAATGGCGTATGCCTGTAATCCTAGCAGTTTGGGAGGCAGAGGCAGGAAGATTGCTTGAAGCCAGGAGTTCAAGACCAGCCTGAGCAACATAGTGAGACCTCCCATCTCTACAGAAAAAAATAAAAATAAAAATAAATTAGCCTGGTGCGATGCCCTGTGCCTGTAATCCTACCTACTTGGGAAGCTTAGGTGGGAGGATCCCTTGAGCCCAGAAGTTTGAGACTTCAGGGAGCTTTGATTGTACCAGTACACTCCAGCCCAGGCGACAGAGTGAGACAGTGTCTCAAAAATCAACAACAACAAAAATAATAACAAAGCTTCCATGGAAACTTTCGAAGCTGGAAAATAATGGTATGTATTTGGCTAATGCAAGTAAGTACAAAAACTGAAGAGCGAATCATTTTAATGGTAGAGATATTGATTACTTTGGATGCTGCTTTTGAAACAGACTCTATTTTCCTTTACATTTCTTTCCACTATAATTTCTTTCTTTCTTTTTTTTTTTTTTTT
>NW_016107473.1:2110409-2115487 GCF_001604975.1 Cebus imitator
TAGGCTGGAGTGCAGTGATGCGATCTCGGCTCACCACAACCTCCACCTCCTGGGTTCAAGCTATTCTCCTGCTTCAGCCTCCCGAGTAGCTGGGATTACAGGCATGCACCACCATATTGGGCTAATTTTGTATTTTTTTTTTAGTAGCAGTTTCTCCATGTTGGTCAGGCTGGTCTCAAAACTCCCAACCTCAGGTGATTTGCCTGCCTCGGCCTCACAAAGTGCTGGGATTACAGGCATGAACCACTGCATCCGGCCTGTAATTTCTCATGTAATATCTGTGTTCATAATTTGTGCTCATGAACTACTTAAGAGCTAACTCATACCTGATATTCAGTTGAGTTCTATTTAAAAGGGAACTAATTAAGCCTTGCTTCCTCACGTCAGGGCAGTTCCATGGAACTTGAGGGGGTGATACATGGAGTTCTGTGGAAGTGGCTGAGTCCTAGGAATTGAGCTATCTTAAAAGTACAAAGACAAGCAGAAAGTTACATGGGAAAATAATCAGATATATGTAGATGCTTTCTAGTAAAAGACATTCATTTTTTTCTCAGAAGTATATTATAATATGATCCTCACATAGGGTAAATCATATGTTTTTGTGCTTTATTTCATATAGTGATCATCTTCTATTTATCATCTTCTGTCTTTTAAGGGACTGTATCTTCCTTTATTCCTTATGAGTCTTTTGTTTGTTTGCTTGTTTGTTTTCTTTTCCTGTGAGTTATTTTTCCCAGGCAAAAAGTTATTGGAGGGAACTGAATTATTTTTAGGGTAGGAGACATCCATTTCATCATAACCACAGTCTTAGCAAGCGAATGTGCTAACCTTCAGAGAGTTGGGTTCTAGAGTATACGTAGGAGTGTAACATGTATCAGCTGATTGTTTCCCCATTTCGTGATTTTCTAAATAATAATATAGTCAATTTCAATATGTTGTTTGGTTTCATCGTGAGATTGGTATTACTTCATCACAGTTACTTGATGTCACTGATGACTGTATCTCAACATTCATGTTGTATAACCTCAAAAGCACTAAGAGAATAAGATGGAATAAAAAATAAAATAAAACACATATTTGAAGTTACAGATTTACTTACTTTGATACGGCTTAGTTCTAGGCATTGTACAAACATCAGTGAAATGGAAGATTTTGTAATATGAAACCAGAGTTAAATCAGGAGTTAGAAAAAAATTACAAACATTTGCATTGATTTTTTACTGTATTCTTTCAGTGACCAACTCATATCGAGAAAACAAAAAGCAGTGTAACTTAATCATCAGTTATTTGTTTCTATAGTGGAGCCTTTATTTTGGTAAATAATAACTTTTAAAGGGCTAGACCAGTCTATACCAATGTATTACTAAATTGAGAATTAGCTAAAGCTTCAATGTTTTTAGTTTATAATTTCGCCATTATGTAAAAAAATACATATATATATATTTTTTGAGATGGAGTCTTGCTCTGTCACCAGGCTGGAGTGCAGTGGTACAATCTTGGCTCACTGCAACCTCCGCCTCCTGGGTTCAAGTGATTCTTCTGCTTCAGCCTCCCGAGTGTGAGACCACAGGCTCGTGCCACCATGTCTAGCTAATTTTTGTATTTTTAGTAGTGATGGGGTTTCACCATGTTGGCCAGGATAGTCTCAATCTCTTGACCTCGTGATTCCCCCACCTCGGTCTCCCAAAGCGCTGGGATTATAGGCGTGAGCCACCCCGCCCGGCCAAAAATGATTTTATTAATATTGTTCACTTTGTTAATAGACTTCATTCAGTTGGGATTTCAACTGAATTCTACAAAGAGTACATAAATTTTTAAAATTTGGAAAAGCGTATCAGTGTCAAACTTCATAGGAATTTAAGAGTGGGAAACTTTGAAATAAATATCTCTGGCTAACAGACACTCCTGGGACTTGTTATCACTGCCTCTTAGGTGAATGTCTGGCTTAATTGTTCAGATTAAAAAACTACTCATGTCTTCAATTTATAATATTATTGATCAGTATCTAGAACATTGTTATATTTAAATCACATTACAGGACACGTTGCCAAAGCATTTTCCTAGATGGAAAATCAAAGGCAAGATTTAAAATTTATTTTATCATAGACTTGGACAAACTTTGACTTTTGAGTCCTTAGTACTGTTTTTTATAGTGTTAGTAAGAGAAATTATGCAAACCAGTATCAGATTACTCAGCACTCAGACCAGGAATGTGCTTAGGGCACTAACAAACAGGGACATCAAAAAGCATTTGGGAAAATAATATCTCTAGCAATGTAGTAGTCATCATGATGAAAATTAGACTTTGTATTTTCTTCCTTTTTTGTAGTTTAGTATTTGGTTTAACACTGAATTATAAAATGTTATGGTGGGTGGGAATACACAATTTTGTTTTTCATGCTTAGAGTCAGACACCTTTCCTAAAACTCTTTGATATGCAAATTTCTTCACTAACAGCAGATAATTTTTTCTAAAAGGAAAGCAGTCTCTTATTCCTCTACACCCAAGGACCTACAGGTATTGCCATGTCTTTGCTTTCCTTTCTGCAGCCTGTATTGATTATTGACCATGCGTTTTTTCTCCTGCAAAGGCAGTTCTATCAGATATGGGCACTTAGGGAGAAAGGAGCTTGTGGGTCATAGGTTTTTGTGTTGTTGGTTTGTTTGGTTTTTGAGACAGAGTCTCGCTCTATTACCCAGGCTGGAGTATAGTGGCACCACCTTAGCTCACTGAAACCTCCGCCTCCCGGCGATTCTCCTGCCTCAGCCTCCCATGTAGCTGGGACTACAGGTGTGTGCCACCATGCCTGGCTAGTTTTTGTAGTTTTTAGTAGAGACAGGGTTTCACTATATTTGGCCAGGCTGGTCTCAAACTCCTGACCTTGCGATCCACCCACCTCGGCCTCCCAAAGTGCTGGAATTACAGGTGTGAGCCACTGCGCCTGGCCAGCACAGGTTTTAAGAGGGAGGGAGAAGTCAGCAATTGCAGACTGGTCTTTTATGGTAGGAAACTTTGGGATTTTTAAATCAGTTATTCCAAATTCAGTAAGTACCTGTTTTTAAGGTTTTCTCAGGATTTCCATCTTTCCAGGAATGATTCTTCTTAATGACCAATCTCTAGAACTAGGAGCATTCACTGTGGTTTGACAAAAAGTTCAGCTCTCAGGAATAGTACATTTTCCTGTAGTACTGTATTTACTTGAAACAGCTGGGTTTAGATACAGCGTGAATATTGTTTTTTAACATTCTAAGGCATGAGAAGAATCCAGTATATAAGTGCCACTTTTCCATAAATATATTTTGTAATTTCTTTGCATAGAATAAAAGAGAAAAGAGTGTCTCTATTCCTAGGGAAATTGAGGGTAAACCCACCACTCCAGAATTCCCTGAGAAATGTGGTGGCTGTTTAAAGATTTTAAGCTCCCCCAGGGATGGGTTTATGCAATTTTGTTTGTTTCACATACACTTTGCTCAGGGTTGGACAAACAGATAAGCTTCTTAACTGGTGGATTTAACTCTCTCTTCACTTTTGAGGTGTCAGCCTGGGCTTTAGTGAAAAATACTGAGGATAGGCAAATGTTGCTGGGAATAAGACAAATAAAGATGAAGTAACTTAGACTTTCTGGCATTATGAACATTTAGCTCGTATCTCTCCCTCTACACACACACACACACACACACTCTTGCATATATTATATGTTTTGTTAATGTGAAGTCATTTATGAGCGTGCTGATGTTGGAGTCAAGATACATAAATTCTGACCACAAGACTGTAACATACTGATAAGTATATAGGAAATAGACACCCAACCTTTAGCTTTTCACACTTTTGGACAAATTCCTAGTCCTTCCCACACTCCTTGAATCATTTTCTTGGCTTCTAAACCTTTCCTCAAGCCAAAAAGAACTTTTACCTTTCCCAGGTCCAGACATCAGGGGGTTGTAGTGACAATTATTTTAGAGATAATGGCTTCCAATGTCCCCCTCGGCAGAGGAAAGAGGGAAGGGTTCCAGAAAACAAAAAACAAAACAAAAAAATGAGCTGGAGAGAGCCATTTTAAAGATGGGTGAAAATGTGGATCCCTTCACGTCAAGCTACACTTAAGTTTTCTTGTGAAAATAAATGTGATAAAGGCCTACAGTCCATTAAAACTTGAACAGTTGACACAGTGTGACAAATCCTTCCCCATGTCTCATTTTCAAAAATTTACGTATAAATTGGTAATACACAAAAATATTCAAGTGATAAAAATGGATAGGCCTATTCTGAGGCTATTCTTATAGGCAATTGTAATCCTTCCAGTGATAGATTATAGAAATATTTGTATTTTATATGTTAACCTAAATGGTATCATACTCTATACATTTTAATGCAAATGTTTTTCTGCTTAATTTTTCTTGAAACTTTTTCCATTGCAATGTATAAGGACTTGCCTCAGTTCCCCCCCCCCCATCCCCAAGCTGCATTTTATTCTACATCCAAATATACCATACTTGACTTAGCTAATATCAGCGGACTGGGGGAATTTCCCAAACACTGCTGGGACCTGTGGACCTGGACCCGGACCCCGGCTGACATCCATGCTCTTGACACCGTTGCAAGAAGGAATTCAAGGGTGAGTCAGTCAGAAAATAGTGAGAATACAGAGATTTGTTGCCAAGGGAAAAGTGCCCTTAGTAAAGGGAGTGCAGACGTACTCAAGAGAGAGTCATGCAAATGGAGTTGGAGTTTGCTGGCTTCATGGGTTTTTTTTTAACAAAGGGGTGGAATATTTTTTAAAATTCCAGAAAAAGTGGAGATTTCCCAGAACTGTGACACCACTAATTTTTACAACAAATATGGGTGTTCTGGGAACTGTCATGGCACTGGTGGGCATGTGATTAGTATGTTAATGAGCACATAAGGAAGTCCTATGTGAAACCTAGGTCAAATCCAGCACCATGTTGGGGCCAGTTGATCTTAGCCAGCTTGGTCCACACCCTGGTTTTTCAAGGTCTTACCAGCTCATAGCCTCTGCAGCTATTTTATCTGTTTCCTTTTGCTACTCATGTGAAATTGCTGCCTGGAGTATTTTTTTT
>NW_016107473.1:2115522-2175930 GCF_001604975.1 Cebus imitator
TTTTTGAGATGGAGTTTCGCTCTTGTTGCCCAGGCTGTAGTGCAGTGGCATGATCTCAGCTCACTGCAACCTCCTCCTCCTGGGTTCAAGCGATTCTCCTGCCTCAGTCTCCTGAGTAGATAGGATTATAGGTGCATGCCCCCCACATCTGGCTAATTTTTGTATTTTTGGTAGCGACAGTGTTTCACCCTGTTGGCCACTGTGGTCTCAAACTGACCTCAGGTGATTCACCCGCCTTGGCCTCCCAAAGTGCTGGGATTACAGGCATGAACCTCCATGCCCGGCCACTGCCTGGAGTTTTCTGTTCTCCTGCGACCACCCTGTATTATTCCTATCCCACAGCTAGTGGCCTATTCCTGGATATCTAGGTTGTTTTGTCTTTGTTACAAACCACGCTATAGATAATGTTCTTTACATGTGCATATTTTCGTGAAAGTGGGAGTTCATCTCTAAAAGAAATTCCTAATAGTAGAATTGCTGGGGGAAAAGTTTTAGGCGTTGAGTGGTTTGGTTGACATTGCTACATTTTTCTCTGTGTTAGCTGTGTTAGTTTACTCTCACAGCAGCAGCTGAGAGCACTCAGTGTCACCTGTCGCACACCTCCAGGGGTGTCACCTGTCGCACACCTCCAGGGGGCAGTTCACCTGCTGGTATCTGTGATGTAGTCATGCTGTGTCTGCAGCTCCTGGCTGATCCCTGCATGATGCTAGCTCGTAGCTCTTCTGCTCCTGGGACACTTGGTAGTTTTTCAAGGGTCTGGGCTTTCTAACTTCAGATGAAGTACATGGATAAATGAAATTGTCAGATTCCCTCAGGCGTCCTTTCTCCTTAGGGATTATGCACCACTGAAGAAAATAGTTGCGGTAAATAAAGATAGAAAAACGAACTATGTGAGTTTAATGGTACCCTGAAAACAAAGCGTAGACATATCTCGGTATCCTTGGGGAATTGGTTCCAGGACCCGCTGTGGCTAGCAAAATGCACAGATGCTCCAGTCCCTTATGTAAAATGATACAGTATTTCCATATAACCTATGTGCATTCTCCCATATACTTTATTAATTATTATTATTATTAGTTGAGACGGAGTCTTGCTTTTTTGCCCATGCTCAAGTGCACTGTCACGATCGTAGCTCTCCTCAGCCTTTAATTCCTAGCTCAAGGGATCCTCCCAACTCCGCCTCCCATTTCACTAGGACAACAGGCATACACTACCACAGCTGGCTAACTTTTTAATTTTTCTGTAGAAACAAGGTCTCATTATATTGCCCAGGCTGGTCTTGAACTGCAGTGATCCTCCTGCTCTGACCTTCCATAGTGCTGAGATTACAGGTATGAACCACCACACCTGGCTATCCTGTATACTTTAAATCATCTCTAGATTACTTATAATACTTCATACAGTATACATGGTATATAAATAGTTATTATATTATATTTTAAATGTGTATTTTTATTGTTTTATTGTTATATTTTAATTTTTTTTTCCAAAGTTTTTCCCTCCTCAAGTGGTTGAATCCAGGATGTGGAACCCAGAATATGGAGAGCTTATCATGTTTAGAATAGAATATGCAAATCCCTATCTAGTAAGTCCAGTCTTCATTCACCAACACATTTTCTTATAAGAACTTCATGAAGGATGATAAGAAAATCAGAGTTTGAAATTTCTTAGAGCTCTGCTGTCTGAGTTCTTAAATCTGGCCTGCTTTATTTTAGACACCAAACATATGGCCATAGCTAATTATATGCTTAAATGCTGATCCATTTCAAAACCATTGATGTTACTCTGTGAGGGACCTCAGAGGAAATTATAGTAAGTTATGTGGTTAGAAAGATAGAAGCTGTAAAGTGAAATTCTGACCTTTAGAAAGAACTGCTATAAACTTTAAAGAAATCAATGTTAAGAACTATATTTAAGTTTCCTTTTATGTATGTATTTTATATATATATCAACATATTTGTATATATTCAAGTTGAGCATCCCTAACTGAAAATTGGAGATCCAGAGTGCTCCAAAACTGGAAACAGTTTGAGTACTCACATGATACCACAAGTAGAAAATTCTACATGTGGCACATTGGCTTTCTGATGGCTCGGTAAACACAAACTTCGTTTCCTGAACAAAATTATTAAAAGTGGTGTTTAAAATTACCTTCAGTTTGTGTGTATTAGGTGTACATGAAACATACATGAATTTCATGTTTAGACTTGGATCCCACCCCCAAGATATCTCATTGAGTATATGCAAATATTCGAAAACCTGAAAAAGTCTGAAATTTGAAAGACTTCTGGTCCTAAGCATGTCAGATAAGGGATACTCAGCTTATACTGGTATGTGTATGTGTATATGTCTATTTCAAATATATATGCAGTAAGATGCCAGAACCAGCTTTTATTGGCCCACAAGGACAAACTGTTAAATTTTTAGGCATCTTTCAAGGGGTTGTCCCCATATTTGTAGTTTGAAATCAACCAAGGAAAGAATGCTTATACCATAGAAACTGGCAAACACTAAAATCCAGGGACTTAATTCCTGGAAAGCTGATTGTTATTACCAGCCTATCACCATGCATGTGTGTATATAGTCAATATGCATCGAAAAATGAAGAAACCTTCAGAAATATTAAAATTAATTTTTGTTTGCACTGTCTGAGTTCTAATAAGCAGGAAATAGTAGTAGTAGTAATTAGTTATGTTTTACTATTTCATCAAGGCCTTATTAATGCCTTACAGATTAATTTTACCTGTATCACAAGTGTATCATGATACTTTCTGATTAATTTCTATGTAATTTCTGGTTGTTTGTGACTATTTTTATGCTAAAACAATCTCTTACAAATCGTACGTTATAGACACACTGACAGCATGATTTGCTGATATTCATGGTGGTAACTCATGACCCTAACCAGAAAAAGGTCACCAAATATTTGATCATAGGAACCCAGAAAACTGGCAGAAATGATGCTGTAAATTTAAGAAACACACACTTCAAAAGTAGAAGGATGTTCAGAGTTTGTAAGACCTTTGTTCATTAATACAAAGGTAGAATGGGAATGAATGCTGTTAGGATTCATATAGGTCAATATTTAATTGCCTCAATATCACATAGCCTATGTTTTAAGTGCTTTGAATATACGAATTAAGAGTTTGAATATAGAATCTGAAGGCTTTAGGGAGTGCATATTGTGTAATATGTATATATAGGTTGTATCTTTTTCTCTCAATGTTGAAATAAGGAAGAATGACTGTTATCCAGTTAAATATAGCTAATGTTAATCACTTGATCAGAATTTAAGGAGACTAAATGTCAGAAAAGGGCCTGCTGGTAAATATCACTTATAGAAAGCAGAAGTAATAGAGAATTATGTATAGCCTTGTCGCTTTTGCCATTATATAAGTAGTAAACTGTGATTTATTATTCTGTACTCTGTCATGTATTACTCAAGATCACAAAGAAACGATGACTTAGAATTCCTGCATAAAAATGAACTGAGAGACTCATGCTTTCTGGATATGAAAGATATAAACAGACTATGACACCTATTTTAGTTTATTGCTTACTTATCTATAAAGAAAATAACTTGTAAAACCAAATTAAGCTGAAGTAGTGATAGTTCACTAATACTGGAAGCCAGCTGGGCTAGCTTCCTTTAATAGTGATAATGTACTGTTAAAATGCAAAGATTTACATGTTAGATCTTTGTAAATATAAATAAGATTTTCTTCTTAGGATCTTGATGAATTCAAGTTTGTTACAACCTATTTCATTTAAGAATAAGAATTTTTAGGAATGTGATTTTCTGTTAAATAAAAATTTAAGATTGGAACAATATGGACTCTTCCAAAAAGATATGAGGCAACATAAAAGCATTATATTGTCTCATATCTTAAAAGCAGTGCAGCTTCCACCTTCACCTTTTTGGATTACTCATTCATTGTTTTCAACAGGATAAAGTTTTTTAATTTACTATAGACTTTAATTCTTCATAAAGAAATTCATGCCAGTTTACCTCTTATATCATTTTACCCTGATGATTTTTTGAAAATCTATATATTGGAAAATTCATGTGAAGTCACAACTAAATTTTCAATTTGTGTGCTAGAAGCTTTAGTTCCTATGCCCTTACCTTTGGTGTTTTATTTCTCAATGATCTTATATAAATAAAGGCCCTTTATGATTATGAGGAGCTACACAAATGTCTGATGTTATTTTCAGTCACTATAAATCTTCTCAATGGCTAACTTCAGAATTTTAGGACTGAGATATTTTATATGGTCTTTGGTTTGGGGGAAAAAAAGACAAATATTTTTAAGTGTTGTCCACTGCTTTCCATCCAAAGCCAATGTGACCTAGCCACATTAACAGGCTATGAGATCATGTATCTAAATTTTCATCTACTTGTAGGAACAAGAGATGTATTTGTTTAGGGACAAGTAAAAAAGAAAATGTATTTAGATGGGCAGACGTAGTTCTTGGGGAAAAGAATGTGTCATTATAGCTCTTTCTGTACAGATATATGTTGCTGAGCATATTTTTCGTACTCGTTAAGACTGAATACTGTTTTACTTGATTCACTCATTCATTGTAACCTTAGTAACTAGCCCCTTAATATAGATTGTATCCATTTTGATCTAAAAATAAATGATCATATTTGCATAGTTTTCTCAGGGCTCATTTTTAGCATTTTATGTATCATAAAAAATATTTTAAAGCGGGTTATATGTATTTCTATAGGGAAAAAAATTATGAGGGGATTATTTACAAAATAGATTTATCTGTTGTTGAACATACATTGAGACACTCTTATGTGGTTGGTATGTAGTCCTTTGAAGGGAGACTTTCCAATTCCATTTGGTCAAGACTGGTCATGTCTATATGTTTGTAGGTATGTTGATCTGTACAGAAAACTCTGCCCAGTTGATATAGACAATCTACAAAGTAGATATTATACAGACAAGTCTTGAATAATCTCCATTTAGAATATTAAAATATGAATATTTGCATCCCTAGTCAGTGAGAAAAGCTACAGAATGCAAGCTTTGGCTTTCAGGACCTGAGAATACAGCAGTGAATCTGCAGGTAAAGTTCCTGCCTGCAGGGAAGTGAAGTGTGGATGAGAGTCGATACAGCCTTTCTTGCTATATGAAGACTAAGTCTCAGTGAATTTAGGAAAGAGAGTAGTGGAATGCCTCACCTAAGCATTTGACTATGTTTATGTTAGTGCCGTTTCTGCATCTAATTGAGACTTCTTTGGAAGCATAAGGTTGTGAGGTACCTTGATAAGATTGCCCGAGAGAAGCCAGAGAGGTCTTTTCAGATTACCATTCCCCTGGTTCAGACATGGCAATATCTCACTGCCTCTAGAAAGACGTCATTGCTTAACTTTCCACTCCGAACCTGCTGAACCACAAGCCCCTGTGTCCCAGGACCCAATTCCATGCTCTCTTTTCTGCCTCCCTCTCCTTCAACAAGCTCCTGGCTGTGTGTTCTTTGAATTTAGCTCAAGCTTCTGTTCTCTAGAAAGCCTGTCTTGAGCTGTCAAGGTCAGAACCTCTTTTCTTCTGTTTTTAAAGTCTTTCTCCGGGGAGCATTAATTACCATTGTCACACACTTAGTTGAAACAAATAAAGGAACAATTATTAAATTTACAAAACATATAAAAAATTTAGTGTTTATCATTGAGACAGAGAAGAAGTAGGTTAAAGGTAGATTTAGAAAGACGTAGTGTACCCTAGAGAGAAGATGTGTTTGACTTGCGATATTATTTTCAGAATGATTATGTACTCGATGAAAAATTTGGAGGCATGTCACAAGTTTGGAAATAATCGAATATAGTATTGACTTTTCAGGGTTCTATTAGTGGAAACCCAATAAAATTAATTTTTGATATATTAAGACAGACATAAAAAGCCTGTACTTTTTAAAATGAGTATGCACCTGACATTTATCTCTCATTCCATCAGCTGAACATTTGGATATTGATTTCTAATTTTGTACTTATCAATATAATGAATATTGATTGCATAATGATATCTCATTGACGTTTCACAGCCCTAGAGTAACTTATTAAGAAGTAGATCAAAGCTGTTGCAATTCTATTGTCCTGTGTTTCTTATTGTAATTCTGTCTGCCTTTCTCCCACCTTCTTTTCTTTCCTTTTCTTTTTCTATTTCAATTAAATCACTTGCTAGAAGATCAACAGAAGCCAACTGTAAAGAAAGATGTGTGGTATATGACACCAGAGGTATGAGTAAAAGTTAAAAGTTCCCACACCAGCTGGGCATGGTAGTTCTTGCCTCTAGTCCCAGTCTTTTGAGAGGCTGAGGATTGCTGGATCCCAGGAGTTCCCGACTAGCCTGGGCAATACAGTAAGACCATGTCTCAAAATTATCCAGGCATGGTGGCATGTGCTTGTAGTCCCAGCTACTTGGGAGACTGAAGTGGGAGGTTCGCTTGAGGCCAACAGTTCAGGGTTGCAGTGAGCTATGATTATGCACCTGTTCTCCAGCCTGGCTGATAAAGTGAGACCTTTTTTTTTTTTTTTTTTTTTTTTAAAAAAAAAGCCCCACATCACCTAAGATTTTATGTTGCTTCTCCTCAATTAAACATGGGTTTCCCACTTTTTCTGAGGTTTACATATATGAGTTTATGTCTATACATACATGAATCTAATTATATATGTATATCTTTATAGATCTATAGATAATATTTATATGATAGTAAGGGTTCAGAATGTGCATTATAAAGCAATGTACTTTTTACTCCACTTATGAATTAAACATTGTTTTATTTCTGTGTACCTGGAACATGTTTTCTCTTCTTCTCTGTAAATTGCTTTCCAAATCCAAAATGCTTTCGAATTCTACTTATAGTTCTCACTGAAGCTTTTCCAGAATCCCTTATTTAGAACCCTTTTCTGCCTTTTATAACAGCCTCCCATATATTTTATATCTCTATCCTAGAATTTTCATAGCTTTCTTCTTTTAAAATATATGTGTTTATTTTCCTAAAAAAAAAAAAGCTCTGAGTGGACCATCCCCCCAGTGTGATATGTAAACTTTTGAGCTTTACAGACTCAACAACAGCACTCCCTCTTTTTCACTTCCATAGTTTAGCACCAAATGAGAAACAGTATAGAAAAGACAGATAAATGGAGACTAAAGTGACAAATGGAGATTAAAGCTAATTGTAGGTCTGCATTTAGATCTTAGGTTGAAAGGGCTTGCTGCCAATTTCCAGCAGAATTTAACAGACTTGTACTCGTAGTTAATGGCACATCTGGACAATTAGAAGCCTCTGCTGTGTTTCCTCTGGGCAAAAAGCAGAAGAGAAAGCAAATTCATTCCAGGGGCAGGGAGTGTTTGTGCCGCAAGCCTGGTTTCTACTTCTGATAATCATTCCTCCCTCCCTAGGTTGAAGTGGCTAACAGAGCAGGAGAGGCCTGGCGTATTCTAACAGATGGGTCCCTACAGGAAACTTCAGGGGTAGGGAGAGAATGTTCTACTCCGCTGTAGACCTTGGATCTCTCCACCTTTATCTTCTGCTTTACGCAATTTTAACTCAATCAAGTTATGGAACATTGGTTTAATGATCAAATCTTCTATTTATTTCCCTGTACTGCCTGCCCTCCCCCCAGACAGTGAAGAATACGTATTGTCTGGAAAACACTGAAGAATAACTTTTCATTCTGAAACAAATAAGGCTTAAGGCAAAAGTATTCAGACATCTTTGACTCTCAAAATTACAATCTAGATAACCTCTAAGGCAGCTGATAAAATGGAGGCATGGCATATATCAAATACAGCTTTAGAGTATAAATGTACTCTTACACAGAGATCTAAAAGTAAAATAGACAATTGCAAATGGACCCTTATAAGTAAATAACACAACCATGCTTAGAATTCTTGAGGACGATCAAGTGAGTGGTTTAAATATTTACTCAGCTTTTTCTTGAGCTTGAGCAAATCAGTAATACTATTTATTAGATACAGAAGTTAATTTTGCCTGGAATATCATAGAATTTGGAAAGAAATATGAATGAAATATCCCAATCTTTTGAATATTCCAAGTGATGTTTTAAAATGGGAAATAGTAATACTCGGTAGACAAAGAACTAGTTTTCCTTTAATAGACTATTAAAATTTAATTATAGTGTTTTTAAGAGTAAAGAACCAAGACTTGCTGACTACCATGGCAGACCATTAATGAACTCCTTTAGTTACTTGTAGTAATCATAACTAATAAACCGTATGACATTATATCTTAAGTTATAGATTCTGGGGTCAAGTTTGTTTTGTGCTGTGCTGATGGGATTCTAGTCATTTATTGAATATCAAGAGATAGTTAAATTTCTTTTTTTGCTTATTTTAGGGAAAAAATAGGCTGTAGTTTTTTACTTGGTATGAATTCATTTGATAATGGGATAAATTGGCTTGTATAAACTGGGCCACTTTGGGGCATATTATTTTTAAATTCCGAAATGTGACTAGTTTGAATGATAATTATAGTTCAGTGGTAATTTTAATGACTTAGCTTTGGTAATATGTAAGTTGTCTTTAGATGGAAGATTTACCAAATGAATGAGATAAACAAAATTAAAACTGGATAGGGATCTAACCGTGAAATATGAATTTATTTTATATTCTAACTTGCCTTTTAAAAAGTCCAATGATAGTCACTTCATTTGAGAAATAATATAGACCAATGAATGTGAAAGATTTTGAACACTGAAATTTGAGAGGAAATTGAAGAATGAGGTGATTCATTGTCTGTGTATATATATAACTTAGAAAATGTTTGAATGGTATGATTAGAATGGAGTCCTAGTGTTTATAAATTTTGCAAAACATGGATTGTTGAAATACAAAAATCCAGGTTTTGAAGATTATTAAATAATTCATGTAAGTTATCAGAGTGGAGCTTCAACAATTTTTTCTAGTCTTATTTGGATGTAATGTCTGTGAATTACTCCTTAAATGAGGTCATAAATATTCATCTATTTTTTATCACTGACAATAGATCACTGAGGATCTCTGAACAGACAGTGGACCACAGAATCCAGATTCTCTATGCCTGTGCCTACCCATTGACGTTTCCAACTTGATTTCCACGTTAGATACCAGAAGTTCAGAAACACTTGTATTTACCAGTTGCAGACACAGAATTATGGTTCTTTGTATTAGGATTTGAAAAAGCTGCTATTTGATTATCCATAAAATGCAGTAAAGTGGTAGGCTTTATTGTCATTAAAAATGTAGGACAAATGAAAAATAGGCAGTCTTTAACGAAAAAAAGTTTTTTACCCTTCTCAGCAAAAGCTGAAATGCAACAAAAGCCGAAATGGCCTGAAATGCAACCCATAAAGCTAAATGTGAATACACTATATGCTAGAAAGGCAAACTGTCTCTTGAGGGCTGGGGAAAACCTTTTAGTTCTCTCTGAAATCTAGGAATATGTTTTCCAAGTAAGTTTTGTAAGAAGATAGTCTGAATCATATCCAGGTAAACAGAATTGCACTTTAAGAGAGATGATATAAACATTGAACACATAATCCATTAGTATTATTTCAGATATAACAATAGACATCGAATCCTTTGTTGATAGAACTCATTTGCCTAAAAGTTAAAAAAGTACTGTACATATCAAAACTTTACTGTTTATGATAGAGATCTTAGGTACTTTGATGTTGTGGATTTCTGTAATGATACTCCCTTTAAGATCAACTGATGGCCTGGTTTTTTTTTTTTAAGGGAAATGAGTTAAGCTGTCTTCCTTCAGCTTCTGTTGAAGAAATTTAAAACTTTAAAAGGCAGTTGTAAAAAGTAGTCACCTACACATCTATTCACGAATTCATTCAATCATTGTCTACTAAACACGAACTGCATTTAGGCCATTGTATTATGGAGTCCCTAAGGTATTCGTTTTGGTGAGCAGTGCCACAGAAACAATTTAGTAATGTGTCATTGGGGGAATGAATCCTAAGTAGGTAGGTTCATTCTGGAAGTGATATGAACGATGTATTGTTCCCTTAAGTGTCCTTTTAGTATCAATACAAAAATAATTCTTCTATTATAGATATATTGAATTTTATGCTATAATGAATAGATTTCAAAAGAGGACATGATGCTTTGCCACAGAGAGATTTCATTCTAGAATATTTACAGTATTGCTACATTCATTCATTTAGTCAACTATATATATATATATATTATATGGTTTTAATATGCTAGGCATTTTGTTACATGTCTGAAATTGAATGTCATATACAGCACTCCAAAAGGAAACTATTTTAATCTGAAAAACTATTACAAATTGAACCTGCCTTCAGATAATTCAAGTTAGTTTATTAGGAATTTTTTACCTTAGAAGTGGCCTGTGATTTTATACTACCAGAATGGTTTAATGTATGAAATGTCATTTTCACAAATATAGTATAAAAATATATTCACTATTTTTGAAATTTTCTGAATAAATGTTAATGGACATGTATATTAATAATACAGCAAGTTCTAATTTTGATATAATTTCCTGTGCTTTCAAAGTGCTTTAATGTGGTAATGTTACATCACAAATTAGGGTCTTACCTAAGATTGTATAAAAGACTAAGAATAAAATGTTATATATAAAGAATTAGAGGCTGGGCACAGTGCTTTATGTCTTTATACCTACATTCCCAGCACTTTGGGAGGCCAGGGTGGGCAGATTATGAGTTCAAGAGATTGAGACCATGATGGCCAACATGGTGAAACCCAGTCTCTACTAAAAATACAAAAATTATCTGGGCATGAGGGTGCACAACTGTAGTTCCAGCTACTCAGGAGGCTGAGGCAGAAGAATTGCTTGAAATTGGAAGGTGGAAATTGCAGTGAGCTGAGATCACACCGCTGCACTCCAGCCTGGGGACAGAGGGAGACTAAAAAAAAAAAAAAAAAAAAAAAAAAATTTACAAATGATTTGGAATTAGACGCTGGAAAGGCTGAATCATGAGGTTATGTATTGAAAAATTGTGAGTGCATATTCAAGCCTCCTGAATTTAAGTACTTGGGCAAAATATTGGGAAACATTACAGGACCTGCTTCCAAATTGAGAAAGCCTCTTCTGATTATAGACTAACCTGTCTGCCAGCACTGGCATGTTGCAAACAGATGCTGTAATTCATTGAAACTCTTTTCATCTTATTGAGGGAAGACTGTTTTAAAGTTCTTAATGGTTATTTTTCTTAAAATGGTTCATTTAATATCTTAATTGGGTACATGAAATGTTTTTTTTTCTGTCATTGATCCTAGTACGTGCACATGTGCAACATGGACAAAAGAATCCTTTTGTTTTAGACATTATGGAATTTTATGATGCATGGAAATGAGAAGAGAGCCTCATTCTTCAGAATACTGTGTTTGACTAGACAGTAAAGAGGGATCTCGACAAACTCAAACATAATGTCAGTGGGAGCACAGGATTCAATTAGTATATTAGTTTGCTGGAGCTGCCATAGCAAAATTCCACAGGCTGGATGGCTTAGGGGAAAGAAATTAATTTTCTTGCAGTTTCAGAGATCAAGGTATAGGCAGCTTTGGTATCGACTGAGGCCTCTCTCCTTGGCCTGCAGATAGCTGCCTTCTCATTCTCCTCACGTGGATTTTCTCCTGTGTGCACATCCTTGGTGTCTCTCTGTGTATCCAGACTTCTTCTTCCCATGAGGATGTCAGTCAGATTCAATTAGTCAGTCATATCCAATCAGAACACACCCTCATGTCCTCATCTTAATCTCTTCTTTAAAGGTCCTATCTCTAAATACAGTCACATTATCAGATAATGGGGGGGGGTAGGGCTTCAATATATGAATTTTGGGGAGACAGAGTTTAGCCCATAATAGGAGAATTTTTAAGTATTTTAATCTATGTGCAATAACTAGTGTAAAACCATTTACCCTTAGTCAAGCAAGGGTCAAGGAAAGGCATGGAGCCCCAAGTGGAGGGAAGATGAGAATGTAAGTTTTGAGGGTTCTCCTGGGCCCCAGACTGAGCTCTGGGCTTAAACTTTCTCATTTTGGGGTTTTGAAAAAGTGGAATGAACTAATAAGGATCCCTTTTTACTTTGATGTAAAGTACTTTGAGTTTAGTCAGGAGCACACAACTGAAGAAATGGCAGAAGCTCCGGCCTTGAGAGAGAGAGAAAGAGACAGAGAGAGAGAGAGAGAGAGAGAGAGAGAGAGAGGAACAGGAGAAGGATCAGTATGTGTGATGGAGGCACAGGAGAAGGATCCCCTCGAATGGATGGAAGATGTGCAGTCCTGGCCACAGGTGTGCCAGGTATGCCAGGGTGTCAAGGCATCCTTGAAGAGGAGTGAATCTAGGCGGGAGTAAGCAGCTCTTGGGACTCAGGGACAGAGGTGGTGCATGGAGCCATCATGCAGTGGCCTGCTGCTGGCTTTTATCCCTTTCCTTGGGAGTACCTGGGATGTGTGGGGCCTGAGGATGGTGAAAACCTCACTGCCCGGGTGGGGATTATGTCCTAAAGTAACAGCTGCAGTCCATGCTGGAGCTTCTTAGACGTGTGATTCTTGTTTCTTTCCAGCTTACTTCTTTTCATGCTAGCCTCTTAGGTGACTTGCAAAGAATTTCTATTTTCTGTCCATTTAATCTGCCTTATACCAGTAATATCCTGCATTTTGACAGTTTCTGAGGCAGTAGAGATTATAATCAATGCTTCTAAAATAGTCAGAAAACAGAAATGGAGTCATTACATGGTTTCTTTGGGAGGAAGAGAACCCCAGGGAGGGAAATTTTTCCTCAAAATCGTCTCCCCATTACATCTCCTATAATCCCTCTGCCAACTCCTAAATACATTATTTTTTTGGTTATTAGATGACTTATGATGCTTTGCAAATAATTTTACTGTGGGTGAAGGAATTCACAAATACACTACTAAAGTATAAAGAAAGCCCTGGTTTTTGTGCTGGTTTTACAAGTAATAGACTGGTGACCATTACCCAGTCAATTGAATCTCCCCCGTCTCAGCAGCACATCTGTAAAATGATGAAGACAATGTCTGCCAACCTAATTAAGAGTTGTAAGGATCAAGTGAAATAATGTCAAGCAAAGTGCTTTATAAATTGCCAGACACTATACAAATAGAAATGATGAATGCTGGTACAGAAATGTGAGATTGTATTGGAGGCATTAAAAGCTTATAATAAAAGATTTCACTTCACAGAAATCTTGTCTCATCAGATTAAACCAAGGTGTCTTTATTATAACCCAATTCCTCAAATCCCAATCTGAGCTTGAATTTGAAATGCTCAGAGATTTGTAGTCTAAAAAATGAGTGTTAGCTACACTGTGGACAAAGACTATGGCTAAACTGTTTTTCTGCATTCAATTTGGTGATTAACTGTTTAAAAATAGAGTAATCGTTCAACTGAACATAACTTTATTTTTGTAAATATCGTTTCAATGTACTATAAGTTTCCTAAGGGCAGGAATCATATTTCTTTTGTCCTTGTTGTCCCAGTGGTTAGGAGCTGAGTGTCTCGAACTCAATAGCTTTTTGAATAAATAATGGGAGAAATTTTCTTTTATTGAAATTAAGTGTTTTTATGTTTGCTTTCCTACCATAAAATTAGAGTTTAGCCCCTTGATGCTGTGCCCTTCATTTTTTAATCATACTCCTTATTTTGAAAATAAGTATATATTATATCCCAGTGAATTAAATGTATTTTCCCTCATTGCAGTAGTTCCTGCATTGAATATATAGATACTGTAATAATATTTGTTTTCAACAGTAATGATTTGCTGGTAAACCTTATATTTGTGTTATTGGCTTTACAGTTTATCTTGCAAAACATTTGCTTCAGGATCTTGTTTTAGACAACAAGTGCTTCAGAGGGAAACAGAACATAAATACCTAATTACAGATAGAAAGTGCCATGATGATTCAGTTTTACTGTATGAGCTGAATAGAGACTTTTTTCAGTTTGTTTTATTTTTCATTGTGGTAACAAATACATAACATTAAATTTGCCATCTTAACCATTTTTGAGTGTACAATTCAATAATACTAGGTGTATCCACACTGTTGTACGGCAGGCCTCCTCGTCTTTTTCATCTTGTACAACTGAAACTCTATGCCCGTTAAATATGAATTCTCTCTTTCTTCCAGCCAGCCCTTGGCAATCAACTTTCTCCTTTGTGTTTCTATAATTTTGTCTACTTTAAATATATCATAAATGAATATTTTTTAAAGACATAGATTGATACATTGGTTTTCATTTATGTCTATCAATGTCATATGGATCATTTAATTGCTAAGTGATGTTTTCATTCTTATTCACATACAGAAAAATCAGTTAATTCTTTTTCAATTACCATCATGAATTTTGCTTGGGTAAGGATAAACAGTAAAATAATAATGCAAAGGAAAACATTTTGTATAATTTTTAAAGAAGTAGGCATTTTTAAGATACAAAGTAGCAGATAGGTAGAATGAACACATCTAGGGATATAAGGTACAATATGAGGACTATAAGTAATAAAATTGTATATATGTGGGATTCAAGCTAAGTGAGTAGATATTAGCTGTTCTTGCCACAAAAATAAAAAATAGGTAACTATATGAGATGATGAATATGTTAATTTGCTTCACTGTAGTAACCTTTTTACTATATATAGGTATCCCATAACATCATGTTGTATACCTAAAATATACACATTTATTTTAAAAAATTGTAATAGATTTATGTTAAATAAATATATATATTTTAAGCTGCCTATTATTGAGGACTCACTTTAATTTGAAAACCTTTTCTTTCTAAGATAATTATGGAAACCATAACTTTACTCTTGGGAAGAAAATGGTTTTGCTAGAATATCTGTGGTTCTCAAACTTGAGTATGTATCAGAATCACCCGGAGGCTTCTGACACAGATTGACAGGACTCACTGCCAGAACTGCTTTTTCAGGTGGTTTTGGGAGGAGCCCAAAGGGTCATGTGGGTCCAATTCCCAGGTGATGCTGAAGCTCTGGGCCCTGGGGCCACATTTTGAGAACTATTGTTCTGGAATAAATGATATTCTAGAAGGCAGTAAGAAATGGTTTGTCGAGATATGTCCATTGGGTTTGGAATAATCACACAATAATCACCTCTTAGGGATTTAGTGCCATTTGCATATGAAAGATTTGTTCAGATTCTGCCGTAAAATAGCTTCTTGAACCTTACTTCCAATATCTACTAACTATACTTGATTGCAGAACTATCTTTTTACATAAAATTGATTGCCTTTTGAGGGATACTCCTATTCTAGTGTGCATATTTTGAAAAACATTCTTTAGGTTAAAGAATTAGGAAAGTATCAAGATATTAATGCCACTGTAGAATATATAGGGTTATAAATTTCACGGTGAGGCAAGGCAGTGCATAGCTCATCTCTCTTCTTTAGCTTTCAAATCAATATGATATAACTCTTCTTACTAATGTGGACAGAAATGTAAAGGATGTGTTAACCAAAATACTGTAATTTCTTTAGAGATTGAAAATATACAAACATTGTTGAAAGCTTTTAATTACAGTATTGCTTTTGAGGTTTGTAATTGGAAAGTTCTGTCATAGTATCTTAAATTGATTGTTTGGGTTTTGATAGTGATCTGTGTAAATTTCACAATAATAAACATACCCAAATTGGCTAAATCTATGAATATAATGGGAAATGCCTAGCCTGATGAAAGAATTGAGAGAGATAAGGATACCTGCTTGGTCTGTGTTAGAGGGTAATGCCAAACCAGTGATGAAGAACATCGGCAGGTATTCTGTACTTCACCCGAAGGCATTTTTTCACTCTCTGTGTGACATGAGAATTCTGCACATGATTATCTCCTCCCAGAGTCCTCAGGTTCACATGTAGAAGGGTCAGAGCAAAGCTATTTTCTAGGGACTGTAAAGATAGTCTCTGACTTCCTGTTTCTGATGCGAAGAACAGTGATAGACCTACATTAATTCCCCAAATAAACTCAGCTTTGCAAACATCCCATTCTTTGTATACATACGATAATCTTTCTGTAGATTTTTACCCACTTTTTTATCCAAGGCCAAATAATGCACCTGGCCAGCAGGGCTCCACAGAGTTTCTACAAAGATGCAAACTACACTTTGGGAGGCTGAGGCGGGCAGATCGCCCAAGGTCAGGAGTTCAAGACCAGCCTGGCCAACATCGTGAAACCCCATCTCTACTAAAAATACAAAAATTAGCCGGGAGTGGTGGCAGGTACCTGTAATCGCAGCTGCTCTGGAGGCAGAGCTGGGAGGCGGAGGTTGCAGTGAGCTGAGATTATGCCATTGCACTCCAGCCTGGACGACTAGAGCAAGACATCATCTCAAAAAAAAAAAAAAAATTGATGATGCAAACTAAACAAAGTAAAGAATGTTGATGCATAGCATTACATGTTATTCATACTTTCCCCTCTTTAAGATAAATTTTCATATTACATATGGATATGGTACATTTGAATACAACATATGTATTTGTGAAAACAGTAGGCATGAAAGAAATATCAGTTGAAGAATGGTGTTTTCACATTGTTCATGCCTAACAAGGTATAGACCATTCATGACCACAAACCAAGCAGGTCAGATAAGGGAATGCCTTACATAGGGTGCTTTACCCTGTATGCGTATATATACGTATATGCTGGAGCTAATTCTTTTCAGGCAGCGGCCCCAACCATGTTGGCACCCAGGGACCAGTTTCATGGAAGGCCATTTTTCCATGGACAGGACCGGAGATGCAGATAGTTTCAGGATTAAAGTGTTTCATCTCAGATCATTAGGCATTAGATTCTCATACGGAGTACATAGCCTAGATCCCTTGCATGCACAGTACCCAATAGGGCTCATGCTCCTATGAGAAACTCATGCCAGGTGGCAGAGCTGAGGCTGTAATGCTTGCCCCTTGCTCACCTCCTGCTGTGTGGCCCAGTTCCTAACAGGCAATGGATTCATACTGGTCTGACGCTCAAAGGTTGAACCCCTGGTTTAAAGCAGTGTTATGACCTTCATTCTTAACATGTTAAGAAAGGCTTAGTAATGTGTTCAAGGTCATTCAGCTGGCAAATGCTGAGAACAAGATTTGAATCAGGATTTGGTCTCCAAAATCTACTGTATCTGCTACAATAGCTCTTACTACTTGGCAGGAGGACTAGCATGGTGCTTACCTGGAGAACAGATTAAAGTTGCTTTGTTGTTGTTGTTGTTGTTGTTGTTGTTTTGTAAACACAGACATCTATTTCTCACAGTTCTGGAGGCCAGGAAGTCCAGGATGAAGATGCTGGCAGATGAGGCCAGCTTCCTGATTCATAGATTGCCATCATCTTGCTAGAGACAGATTAAAGCATTGAAAGAAGAATAAATGCTCCTGTCCAATCAAAAGGAATGATTAAAATATGGAAGAAATAAACCCAAATAATTAACTGTAATAGCTCAGTGTTAAATAAATATCATTGCTACTTTGTCATGAGAACACTTTAAATGAAAACAACAGCTGAGCACGGTCGCTTACACCTATAATCCCAGCACTTTGGGAGGCTGAGGCAGTGGATTACCTGAAATCAGAGATTTGAGATCAGCCTGACCAACATGGTGAAACCCTGTTAGGCAGGCACGGTGGCAGGCACCTGTAATCCCAGCTACTTGGGAGGCTGAGTCAGGAGAATCGCTGGAACCGGCGAGGTGGAGGTTGCAGTGAGGCAGGATTGTGCTACTGCATTCTAGCCTGGGCAACAGAGTGAGACTCCAGTGAAAAAAGAAAAGGAAAAATAAAAGAACACAACTCTAATATGTACTTATTCTGAAACCACTGAATTAGAAAATTTTGAACATATAGACAAAAATGAACATTTTCTTGCATTTGTTTTGAGTTTATTTCTTGACATTGACGGAAAGATTAAAAAAATCAGGTATGAAGGACAAATTTATCCTAGTTTTATGTTTGTATATGTGTCCTAATAAAGCCACCCTGAGTGAAATCAAATTAAGTAATATTTACTACAAAGTTGATTTTTGGATTGAATGTTTACTAGGAAATTTTTACAGCCTGTGAACACAAAGGTCCAAGTTATGTTATTTATTGGGGCCAAATGTTTTGAAGTGAATATTTTTACATTGTTTTTCATAGGACACTCAGAATTGAAAGCATTTTGAAGTAGAAGGTGAAAGAAACAAAAAATCCTTTCCCTTGAGCTGAAGAGACAAACCCAAGAATGTTTTGCTAAAATCGTCCTTTGCATGGAGAAAGATTCTTATCTAAGGCCAATCCTCAGAATCACTTGGGGAAAATTTTCACACTAACCCCCATCATCCTCTCTTCCCAGATTCTGAGTCCCCTACCCGCTCAGTATGATTTGAACGTGTATTGTATGAAAAATTTCCTAATTTTCCTTCCTCCCAACTTAGCTGATCTAATGAGTTACAGTGAAAGAAAAAAAGCTTCTTGCCAAATTTCTCTCCACGAACTCTCCTTAAATATAAGAAGAACAGAGCAAATAGGGAGATTAATTTTTGCTAAAAGGAAGGAATAGTTTAGTTTCAAAGTTATATATAAATGCAGTTTAAAGAATCAAATATTTTACACAGAAAAATCTCTTGCCATCATCCCTATTCCCCCTTCCAAGGAGGTAATCACTTTAAGCTCTTTTACATGGTTCTTATGGTAATTAATTCAAACCTCTAAACAATATGCTCGTTTTGCTACATTTGGTTTCTAAAATGTTTGGCATTACCTATTGATCGCCTGCTATGGTGGAAGAGTATTTAGCATCACTCATCCCCACTTGAGCAGCCTTCCCATCCGCCCTGTTTTTTCCTACCTTTTTTTTTTTTTTTTTTTTTAAATCTCTGGTTATCCCTGAACAGGGAATGATTCTTTTGTTCTCATAGAAAAAAGCTGAAAACAGAGAGGAAGTTGAGATTTTTGAGGCTGAGAAAAACAAAATGTTAAGGTAAGGTCACACAGCATGGCCTCAATTTTCTCAAGAAAACAAGAGACGTGTTAATCTGGGATTGAGCTACTATGGGCTGTGATCAGTATTCATTAGGGAGTTAACAGATGAACATCAGCATTGCTGCAGATCAATGAGAAATGACCAACAGATCTAAACTCATATGACAAATGGTCTCACCCAAAGACAGTGGATTTTCTGGGAATGGTGGCATGTCAGTTTTCATTATCTGCAAAAAACAAAACACCCAAAGCCAAAAGGGACGGGTACATCGTTTAGTGAATGTGATAAATTACATGTGTGGTCTCTGTTCAGTTACACGTGATAATGGACTACAGATCAGTTTCGTAGATAATCCCAAACTGCAAGTAATGCAAAACTTTAAAACATATTTAACTTGAGAGTTTATATATACTTTCTTATATTTGGAAAACTATGGATGCTGTTAATTACATTGATTCACATCCTGATATTTCTTTTCACTTGATTAATATTTACCTGGCATTCCTAAATCCCAGAAACAACTTGTGGGGTGGAGGGGTATATAACTCAGCAAATAGGTTACTGAAAGCCCACTTAGAATTCCAAATTCCTTTTGGAAAACTTACCCAGTAGATCATCTAAGATAGGGACAATCAAGAACTGACAACTGTACATAAAGGCTTACATTCTCTCATGGCAACACTTGTATTGAACATTGTTAGTTTACTTTGCTAGCTTTGTTTATACGTTTGTAATGAAGTTGAGCTTCTTGCAAATGGCAGATTAAAACACATAGTTGACTGCTTTTTTAAGCAAGTGCATCTGATTTTATGTTTAAAGGGTGTAGTTTTATGGTGCAAGAAAATAACAGGGGCACTGAGCTGGAGTACCAGAAGAAAATCCCTTAGGGCACAGCAGCAGTGCAGTTAGCAATAATTTTAATTGGACACCCAAACTAAGCCAGCCTCAAATCATGTGTATGTCTTACAAATAGGGTTTATTATGTCCTTTAAGTCCTTTTAGAGGCTTATGAAGATTTATACCAGTAGTTAGTTGCTTTGTCTGAGCTACATAGAATATTTAATAGTTTTATCAGGATTAATGAGCAGAAGTGTCTCAACAAATGAAATTCTTTAGTATGTACACTGTAGTCATTTGGTATTCTCTTTATTCACGTGCAGTAATGTCAGTAACAGGAGACACTCTTTGATATTGAGCCCTTGTATTTCATATATTGTCAGATTTTGTGAAACCATTTATATATAGCATTTGTGTAGCACTTTTCTAACCTCAGAAATGTCCAAGAATCATGTAGAAAATACATACATCTCAAAACTGACTTAATGTATAACAAAGACATTCATTCCATGATGGCAACAAATATTTACTGAGTACCTACTGTATGCCAACTGCTGAAGACACAATGTGATCAAAACAGCTTAGTGGAGCTTATGGCTTAGATAAGTAAAGTAATAATGAACATAATGTACTAGTAGAAAGTTCAGTCATGCTGCTCCATCATAGAGTCTTTATCAGAGGATGTTATATGATTTGGGAAATGAGTAAATGCCTTCTTGGCAAAGTGATATCTGTTCTGAACTAAAGATTCGAAAAGGAGTTAACTAAGAAAAGAGGGAGAAGCTTCAAGGCAGAGGGAATAAGATCTACAGAGATTCTTAGGCAGAATGTGGTAAAGGCCCCTTTAAGGAAATGAATGGAAGCCACCAGGATTGAGACTGGATTACACAGTGGCACAGGGAGAAGTTTAAGCCCAGTGAGTTCCAGTGCGTTCTGTTATGCGTGTTAGCCTTTATCCCTGCAATAATGCATGCAATTGTAAAGCATTTTGAAACTTAAAATATACAGAGAGGAAAATGAAAATTAGTGGTAATCTTATTACCCATAGCTTCTTTAAGATACTGTATTTTAAATTAATGAATTGTCTTTCAGTTATATAAAGATAAAGAGTAAATATGCAGACAGATACTCTTTTCTTGAACTGGGAAAAATGACAGTCTTTACTACCATGCTATCTTACTAATATCTGGAATAGGAAATAAGTTTCATAAGCCAAACAATGATGTCTTTGCCCACTGCAGCCCTAATTTGTCAATTAGACTACAAATCATGGTTTTGTTTATATACAGTATTTAACATATTTTACCTTGTTTTCAGAAACCCAATTTGTATACTTTTTCCCCACCCAAAATTAAGAAATAGCTTTCATGGGATGTATGTGTATGTACATACTGCTGTGTGTGTGTGTTTGTGTGTGTGTTTTGTGGCAGTCAAACAAAAGTAATAATAATGATTTCTTTTTAAAACCCTGGTTTGTAAGTTAGCAAAACTCAGGATAGGTTTTTCCAAGTCATGTTGAAAAGTATGAGACTGTTAGGAGCAAAATTGCTGCTTTTGAAGACATTTAAAAGTTGTTGAAGTATAGATATTCTCATATAGCAGTTATCAATATTAATGTATACAACATAAAATCAAACTTACATGAGAAATATAGATTTAAAAATTTAGAAGATAATAGACATAGTTAAATATACTAGATTTTGTCAGCCTGTTGAGAGAAGAAACAGGGAACACTGACAGGAGGGATTTTCAGAGTTGTGCCAAATCTACAATTCGTCCTTATATTAGTCTGTTCTCACACTGCTAATAAAGATATACCCGAGACTGGGTAATTTATAAAGGAAAGAAGTTTAATTGACTCACAGTTCCACATGGCTGGGGAGGGCTCAGGAAACTTACAAACATGGCAGAAGGCAATCTCTTCACAGGCAGCAGGAGAGACAATGAGTGCCCAGTGAAGACAGAAACCCCTTGTAAAACCATCAGATCTCATGAGAACTCACTATCGAAAGAACAGGATGGGAAAAGCTGCCCCCATAATTCAATGATCTCCACCTGTTCCCTCCCATGACACATGGGGATTATAGGAACTATAATTCAAGATGAGATTTGGGTGGAGACGCAACTAAGCCATGTCAGTCCTTACCCTAATGACCGAGGCACAAAGGATCAAGTTGAATTAGGAAACTCAGAGAAGCAGTTCCAACATAATTTGAGGCAGAACAAAGCTCAGAGGATATGGGGAGCTGGAGGGTCTGGCATTCAGATGCTGTTAATGACTCTAACACATCTTGTAAAATTTTTTTCCTACCAAACTGAAGGATATTAGGAGGTGTAATCAAGTCTGTTTAAATCAGTCTGTGATTTAAACACCCATCTACAGTTTGTGTTTTGATAATTTTTACATTATTAAAAACAAAAAGTTTGGCATTCTGTGCATCCTATTAGAATGGTCTGTTGACTCCCTGTAGGGAAGGGGTGGCAGAGATCAGGAAGTCTTATATCCTGAGGGAACAGCTCATGGAGACAGCTTTACTAACCTGCCTTCTGAGCACTTAGGGAGTGGAGGTGAAAGTGAAGTCATTCTGAATTTTTTCTCCCTCCCTTACTCTCTTCCTTCTTTTCTGATGCTATTAGTGTTTAGTAATACAAGTTGAACATTGGAATCCCCAAATCTGATACCTGAAATGCACTAAAATCCCAAACTTTTTGAACTCCCATGTGACACCACTAGTGAAAAATTCGATACCTAACACCTTTGATTTCTGATGGTTCAATATGCACAAACTTTGTTTCATGCACAAATTATTAAATAGTATATAAAGTTACCTTCAGACTATGTATATAAGGCATATTTGAAACATAAGTGAATTTCATATTTAGACTTGGGTCTGACCCCCCAAGGAATCTCATTATGTATATGCAAATATTACAAAATCTGAAAATGTCTGAAATCTTAGGTCCTACTTCTGGTCCAAAGATTTCAGATAAGGGATAAAAGAGCCTGTATAAAAGAGCCTACTGAGACATTTAATGGTAACTTAGTAATAATGTCTAGATAATTTAAAAAGTTGCCAGTGGGAATGGAGGAGTCCATAAGACTGTTTTGGCCAAAAGTGACTCAATGACATAGAATAAGGGACATTGGTCACTGAGGAGTGTGAAAAGCTGGTTCCGGGGTGAGGCCGATTCTCCCAGGAGGCCTCCCCGCCTGGTGTCTGTCCTTACCCAGGAATTGGCCAGCACCTCTCCCAGATCTTTCTTTACTCTTGGAAATGCCAGTATGGTTCATATGTTACTGGGCATGCCTTCGTTTCATCTTGAAGGACTTACCACTTCAACTCATTCAAAAGATATGAGAGAGATGTGCAATTGAGTAATAATTAGGAATGTGGCACATGTTGCATTTATTAAACATATCAAATTATTTTTCAGATATGAGGAGGTGTAATCAAGTCTGCAACACATTTTACTAATGATATTTCCTTTAACTTTTACACCCATATGTATTACAGGGGGAAATGAGATCCATATGTTTGAATCTTGCAGAGTTTCTTAAGTAATATATTTAAAGGATTATCTTCAAATGCTTTAAAAGTTTATTGTCAGTAAAGAAGAATCAACTTTTAAGGAAATTATTCTTTATAGGTTTTTTTTTTGTTTTTTGTTTTTTGGTAATATGAATTTTGGTCAAATATCCCTGTGGGGAAAACTCTTTAATAATAACAAATGGATATCATCAATGTGGTTTGCTCTTAAGCAATCTTTGATTTTATTGCATTTTGTTAAACTGTCTTTAAGCTTCATCAGTTTTGATTTTAAGTAAAATTTACTAATGTCCCTTTTAATAAAATGTATCTGTAAACTATCTAGAGTGAGCTGTTTAGTTTCAGAGGTTCTCATATTCCAATCCTCTGAAACCACAAAGTAATACTTCTAAAATTGAAATAATTAAAAAAAGGTAATTAGCAGAAACTATCCAAAATAAGACAATCAAAACCATCTGGGCTTGAGCATACTAAATAATGTTGATCAAGGAAAACGCCTTAGAAATCTCTGTATTATCTCTTAATTTCAAGTGTGGATATTTTAAATCCTGAAGAAATGTGATCAAATAAGCTCTCAGTAGTGTTCTGTATCAACTCTAATTTAACACATCTGTCCAGAGGAGTAATGAATAATGAATTACACTAATCAATACAGATAAAAAAGATTTAATTAACATTAACATCTCATTGAAGTATTTAAAACTCTCTTTTTTTTCTTTCTATTTTGGTATTCAGGGGTTCTAAGGATCCTGTGATGACAATGAAAAATAATTCTAAGAGAGCTTTTATTAAAAGCATTTATTTAGATGTGTGTAACGTGAAACTCTTCTCCAATTTTTTAAAAAAGGTGCTTCATAAAATGTAAAAAGGCTATCAGTATTATCACTTCATATTACTTTATGAAAATACCTGGAGTTTGGGCGTAGTGGCTCATGCCTGTAATCCTAGCACTTTGGGAGGCCGAGGTGGGTGGATCACCTGAGGTCAGGAGTTAGAGATCAGCCTGGCTAACATGACAAAACCTTGTCTCTACTAAAAATACAAAACTTAGCCAGGTGTGGTGGCACATGCCTATAGTTCTAGCTATACCCGGGAGGCTGAGGCAGGAGAATCACTTGAACCCAGGAGGTGGAGGTTACAGTGACCCGAGATCCCTCCACTACACTCCAGCCTGGGTGATAGAGTGAGGCTCTGTCTCAAAAAATAAATAAATAAATAAAATAAAATCTGGAAATGAAGGTTGTTTATAGGGAATTAGCATACTTTGCTAAATTTTAATTAATATTTATTCAAAATATTGATGATGTCTGGATAACCAATGCATGAGCTTCAGTGCTCTGTAGGGCAACCTTCAGGCATGAAGCTCAGCAGTAAATACTTAGCTCACCAAGGTAATTGATGGGGTTACAGGTGTTTTTTGCAAAGTGGTTAAACCAGTTCATGAGTAAATGTAAACAGACTAGTATAAGGTAGTCTATAGCCACAGGCCAGTTACAGTAATTAAACAAGCAACTACAGAGTTACGATGATGAGAGCAGTGAAATGAAAATCTGCATATGGCCTTTTGACCATGTGAGAAAGTCCTTGTTTTGGTCTAAGATGGAAAAGAAAGAAGAGACCAGGGTTAAGTTTGACGGTCTCCACAGATAGTGATGTTATACTGACTCCTAACTGGTTTTTATCAGTACCACATTGAAGCCCTATTGTAAATAATATTGATGGCTTTATTAATGCTCACACTGCAACATCTTTAATGCACACCAGTGGGAGACAAGGGGAGAACCCTAACCTGGGAGCCAGAATGCCTGACTGATTCTTTCCCAACTCATTTAATCTGCCTTAACTGCAGTACTCCCATTTGTAAAATGCAAATAGTAATATGTGCCCTAAGACTCAAAGACTTTCAATATGTGACAATAGAGATAGATGTTACTGAAATATAAGAATGATGTCATCAAATTGATTAATTTTTGGTACACTGAAAGACAGTCAAAAAGTGAAAAAAAGATATTTAAAAGTAGTATTAGAAAAAGTATGGATCCCTTTTTAAGAAAAATAGTGTAGAACAATGTGTGTGTAGTACATATATATTTATACACCCAAATTACTAACGTAACTTTATATCTTTATATCCACTTTTAGACAAAGATACATGTATATGGAAAAATTTAACCTATGTTGATAAAATTTTGTATGCAAAATTCAGCCTTTCAAATTAGACGATCAAATCCTACCTAGAGGGTCAGGCAGATTTGATTTTATTTTGAGCCATTTCAGATGTATGTGAATTCCAATCTATATAAAAGGATTTGTTTATGTGTACAGCTCTCATTGCTTTCAGGATCAAAAGGTGAGCAGCACAGTCTGAAAATAAATATTGAACCTTCTTTTACATTTTCTTACATGACCGAATTGTTGTATCGGTCATGAAAGGCTGATATTTCCTGGAAAAAAATAGCTCCTCTTTTGAAACATACTATTTTGTGGCACATGGACTCACAGAGTAAAGAGACATTTTCTGTTAGCAGTATCATCACTTGAGCATACACTTAGCAAGAAACCAAATATGGTAGAATTTCTTTTGTCAGTCTGAATAATTACTCATTTTTGTTTTGTGGTGTTTGGTCTGGGCTCTAAATGAAGCAAGGAGATTAATGTAATGAGACTCTTGGGAATCATGCAGACCCATTTGCGGACTTGATAAGGTTCAGGTGCAAATTTGTCAAGTCATCTAGATGCTTGGCCCAATAAAGAGTGTTTGCCTGTGACTTTTTTTAAACCATGAAAAGGACAAATGCAGGCAGTGGCTGCTGGGCTGAAATCAAATACAAATAACATAAATGAACAGGAGAATAGAGGGATGATATTGTACACTGGGGCATATAAATTAAGAACTATTTCCACAACCTGTCCAGAAATTCAGTGATAATATGCACTATGCAACTATCAACCCTTACATTCTTAGTTTTCTTTTTAGCAATGAGGGAAAAAATTGAGACAATAAAACTTGTAAATTGGTTCATTTTATTGTAATCACACAATTTGGTTGAAGTCTTAATGATACTCTGCAGTTACTCAGGAAATTGTATAGAAATAGTGATCTTTGATGTATCTGATTTTCAAAGCAACATAGATTGGTGGAATCCCCTTCCCTCCGCACCACTGGAATTATCATCACCCAGCCTGACTAAATGCATTTCACACCAGACTTCTGTGCATAAAGATATACTGCCCACTGCTGTGAAAATTAGTATAACTTTGGTGAGTCATTTTTTCCAACCTTTGAAAAAAAATGAAACTTCTGAGAATCATACTGAGTTCATGATAACTTTATATCTATACATGATATGATCCTACATTTGTAACTTGGCTGTGAAGAATCAATTTGCTTAGGAGAATAAAATGTATTTAAGAAAATATAGAAAGAGGTACATAAAAATAGCCTTTATTTTAAAAATTGTATTCAATATTATGGTTAGAACCTGGTTAATGTCTCATAATGGTAATTTTAAAATGTCTTCTGCATATTTTTTTGTAACCAGAAATACTAATTATGACTGACCATTTGGGCAAAGAAACTCATCAAAGTGCTGTCTATTGAGAATAGTTAATAGTTTGATAATTTCTGTCTCACCCACATCTTGCTGGTCAGACCTCTCCTTAGAAATTGGACCCGTGAGTTCATTATTTTTGCGTTAGTTCTGGCAATATGAACCAAGTGACACAACCATCATCTCTTCTCAAAGAATGCCATTATGGTCTGATTTCAACTAGGTTTTCTATATCTAAGTGTGGTTACACATTGCTGCTTTACCCATTGTATCATAGACACTGTTACTCAGTGGGTTTGGTTCCTCAACTTTCAGTGTACAAATTTAACCTCTTTGTTATGTTTCTTCTACTTGGAGCCTTTGAATAATTTACTTATTTTATTATTGTTTAAGTAACTCGTTTCTTCAGCCAGTAGTCTTTGTCATTAGGTAACAGCAAATTATACTAGCCATTGCCTGAGCATTGTAATCACATTTGCATTTTACCAGGTCTGTTCACTGGTCATTTCATTTTTGGAATATAATTCCTATAGCAATCATATTAAAAATAAACTAATTTTCCATCATTTTGTGGTCAAGTTAAAACAAGTCTGAGCAAACACATCCGGCATATACCTTGGGATAAACAAGATTGAGAGTCTGTGGAGTGATATTTCCCATCCAGAGAGATTTTATCTTGTAAAAGACATCACTTCTTTTAATTTGTTTCCTGTTTAGCATTTGCATCGTCAATATGCAAATTAGAACAAAAGCTATTATACAAATTTTCAATGTTATAAAAATATAAAAGTTAAAATACTGCAAATATTTAATGCAACAGTATAGCATTTAATAGTTTTGTTATTTCAATTTAAGAAATTCTAATTTGTAAATGATGGTTGACAAGATTTCCCAATGATAGATATCAAAGAGCAATTTCACCATTGATAAGGCATTTTGCAGCAAACTTGCCAGTAGCTAATAGATTTATTATATTTCAAAGTGTATATGTTTGTTAATTTTATGAAGAGGGTGGAAATTGAGATGTCACATGCCCTTCAAATACAGAAAATAATACAAGGCTTTCAAATGAATGTGTAACTTCTACGTCATGTGAATACTGTTAGGAAGATTCATGATTCGGTGCCCTATGCAAGTGGCAACTCATCTTCAGTGGAAAGATCTTTAAGTGAGAGAGAGATGCTTTCTTTTGAGAATTGAGAGTATTTCTAAAATTTTTTAAAAATAAAAAGGTAAAATAATAAGAGTATCTCAAAATATATATAACAATCCAAATGAAAAAATAGTAACAAGTATATAGTACTCTTATAAATATGCTCACAAATATTTAAAGAAAGCGTTTCCATGACATGACAGATATTACATGCTTGTATATACCTTTATCAAGCAGAATAAACATATTATGAAATAAATAAGTAGTGAAATTTACACAGAGTGTATTTATATGGTTTTAATACAAGTAAATCTGCTTTTCTGTAATTTACCCTTAGTGATTAAAATAGACAATTACTTTAGATGTACAATTACCATCATTCTTTTCCCCGTAGTAAAAGACTTAATATAATTTTTATACTCACATTCATTTAGTATTCAAATATACAGTATTTAAATCTTTAGTAGGAGTCAATTTCTACAATTAACTACATATCAGAAGATTTTCTGGAAAACAATTTGCAATAGGTTGATAAAGGTTTATTTGCCTTATTGACTAGCATGGCTGGGTAAAGACACTCATATTTAAACCTTATCTTTGGCCAGTTGTATTCCACGTAGAAGTTCCTTTTTTCAATTTTTAATTTTATTTTTTGAGACAGAGTCTCATTCTGTCAATCCGGCTGGAGTGCAGTGGTGTAATCATGGCTCACTGCTGCCTCGACCTCCCGGGCTTAAGCCATCCTTCCACCTCCACCTCCCAAGTGGCTGGAACGACAGGCACACACCACCATGCTAGGCTAATTGCTTTCTATTTGTAGAGGCAGGTTTCACCATGTTGCCCGGTTTGGTCAGACGTGCCTTTTATGAGTAGCTGTAGTGTCACAGTATTAGGGGAAAAAAATAATTAATAATTATGTCACTTAACCTAACTTAAAAAAAAAAAAAACTTCATATAGTGTTTGGGAAACCTTTGGCAGTTCCATTCAATAAAAATTCAGAAAACAAAAATCTACCTTTTATGAGAGATTTCTTTTTCCAGAAATTAATCTGGTATCTATTTTTGTGAGTTACAACTGTGTTACTTAAAGCATTGTTACATTTTTAAAGATTATTTAGTACTTAGGGTGAGTTGTTGGGTGTGAATAGAAATTAAGCTTGTTATTTGTGAAAGTGTTGTAAGATTATTTGAGTAATGAACAATTTCTAATATTCATTTTTAAAGTAACTAACCTCTGCCTTAGTATCCCCTCCCACTGTCCACTGGACATGGTGATTTATATAATGGAATGCAGTGTCATTGATTGCGTTTGAAGAAGACACACTAAATAGCACATTATTGTTACCCTGAAAATTTGTTTCAATTTTATTTTATTTTTGCTCGTTTTATTTTATTTTTTTCTATTTTTGCCCGAGTATCTTGTACAGAGCTACACATGTAATTAGTACACAGTTCTGGTAATCATTCATGAGTTTAGGAAGTGAGATTTTCAGCTTCATTTCCTTCTAAGCATCTGAACTAGGAACACAGAGGAGACATAAAAGATGGCAACCTTTTTATACGGTTGTGTTTGACCCTTGGCGCTCTATTCTTACTTCAATTATCATCCATTGTAATGATCCCTTTTCATGTCTAGCTTAACCCTAAACCATGAGTTCCTTGAGAATAAGAACTTTGTCACAGTGATGTTTTAATATACTCTCACCACACAATAAAGGATCTACAGTGTGCTCAATAAATGGGCATTTGTTGGGAAATTTTAAAAATAAATAGTGAATTATTTTCTTCTAATTGGATACCCTTTCTCCAATGATTTTTTTTATTTGAGAGTACCTTATTTACAGTAAAATTCACAAATATTATATATACAGTTTAGTTTTGACAAATGTATGCATTTCTATCCTTTACCCAGGCCTTCAACAAGAAAATAATAATATCTTTTTTCCCCAAAGACAAAATCTGGTCATTTAGTTATTTGGCTGAAACAATTAATCTGATACATGGATTTGTTAATAATGAATCTGTTACTTAATATTTGGTCATACTTTATAATGATTCTAAATTTCCTAATAACTTTTTCCTCCGCTGTCCACCCCCATCCCTTGCCCCAGCAAAAACAAAACAAACCTCCCTTCCTCTCCGGAAGTAGTTGATTTGGAGCCCCTGTCCTTCGCTAGAGCTGCCAGATGCATTCCCTGAGGCTGATTTGGCTTTTCTTGGGTTCCTTTTTATGTGCATCCTTATATTAATCCCTTACTCTTTACCTTCCTACCTTAAAATTAATTCAGTGAGACCGTTCTTCACAGCTAAAAGAACCTAAGTAAAATGTTTCTTCCAGGCCAGGAGTTCAAGACCAGCGTTGTTAAAATATGGAGTACTATATGTTAGGTTTGACTGGACGAATCTTTCCTTCCTATACATGAAGTATTTAGAGGAAAGAGAAAGAAATAATTTTCCAGAAGTCACACATCCTGACATACAGAGTGCCAGACCAAAAATCAGTTATTTCCCATAATATGGACTTGCACACTCATCAGAAAGAGTAAGCCTGTGCAGAGAATAATCTCGTTTTCAAGTAAAAGAATTTTTGAGATCCAAACATCAGCAGTGACAACCACGCCCCATTCCCCAAATCTTGCATGCATCCAGATTTATTATCAATATTTTATTATAAACTCTACTCAGAGCCCAGTCCCTCAGTTTAGTAGTCATAGATTTCAGGATTTTGCTTCTGCTTACCTTCCCAGGCTTTCTTCCTCTTCTGTCTTCTTATGGACTAAAGAAGTCCTTAGGCTTCTAGCAGGTACCTGTCCAGTGCTTTGAGTTTCTGTTTGTTTTTGGGTTTTTGAGACAGGATCTCAGTGTGTCACCCAGGCTGGAGTGCAGTGGTGCCATCATGGCTCACTGTAGCTTTGACTTCCTGGGCTTAAGCAATCCTCCCGCCTCAGCCTCCCAAGTAACTGGGACTGCTGGCATGTGCCACTATGCCCACCTAATTTTTCTTTTTCTTTCTTTCTTTCTTTTTTTTTTTTTTTTTTTGGGACGGGGGTCTTCCTATCTTGCCTAGGGTGGTCTCGAACTTCCAGGCTTAAGCAATTGGCCTGCCTCGGCTACCCAAAGGGCTGGGATTGCGGTTTTCTTTGTTTTTAAAACAATCATCTTCGCACTTCCTGACATGGAATTTTTTTCTCTCCCTGAGAGTCTAGGTTAGGTATCTCTCAAGCTTTCTCTGATTGTTCCAAGCAGGTGCAGTTCCTTTTGTTGATACCACAGTAGCACTTTTCTCTTAGGGTGTTTCTTATTTAAAAAAAAAAAAAATTAGTCACATGGTGTCTCATATAATAGTTATTTCTGCACTTCTGTTACTGTATCTATTAGATTGTGCACTTCTGGTGGCGGGCATTTTATGCAACCATCTGGACTATAGTTCCTTGAACTCAGTAAATATTTATTGAATACATGATCTCATGGGGTCATTTGTTTCTTTCAGCATCTTGTTTCCACTACTCTCCATAAAATTCATAGGTTCTCTAGTAATGAGCACTTCCCTTTTATCTCATAAATACCTTTAAGTGACTATCTGCCACTTACAAACATATCTAAGGAGGTGAATTAAATGATTTTGACTTTTAATAAATTGACAGAAAATGTTTTAACCATAAAGATTAAATCAATACAATCACTTTTAATACAAGCTACAGTTTTGAATGTTTGTGGGCAGTGCAGAGTAATGCAATATATTAATTCAGCTCTCGTGGAAGCTAAGTACTTAGTGGAGGAATTAATTCAAATGAAGTCAGAGAACATGAAAATGTGGACGGAACAGTGATCGCTAAAATGACTTCCATGAATTCCATATAAATGTTGCTGAATGTCTGAATTATTTTGATTTGCCTAAAATAAGGGCTAAGAATTGGGCCTTTCTGCAGTGGACAAGGTTAGAATTCCAGAGCTGCCCCTCTCCCCTGCTTGGTTGGATTATTCTATTAAGAGTTAAGGCATATGGAGCCCTTAGCACAGAACCTGGCATAGTATAGGCACTCATTACATTTTCTCTGCTATTACTTTTCGATTGCAAACTTACACAGCTATTTTCAGAGTGTTATATGCCAATGCCACTTGTAGAAAATTTGTAAAACTTCGTTTTATTTCTGGTGCAATTACTCTTTTTAAAGTTATAAATTATATGTAATTAGCAGTATCAACTACAGGAGATCAAGTACTGTTCTTTGGGGTCTAAATTAATCATATGAGTAGTTATTCTCTAAGCAGATATTGCATCAGACATGTCCAAAACCCTCTTAAAGTATTCAGAATTAATAAAGCAGGGGATACATTAATCAAGGATAGTATCTAGCTGATTTGCATAAATTAATTAACATCAACAGCTACAACAAGCTGCAGCATGGCAGCACCTGGGAAAACCTTTACTCCCAATGATGTAAGCTAGTGAGCGTACAGGGCAGAGGGAGATTCTATCTCCAAATACATGCCAAGGTCACCATTTACATAACACAAGTGACAACACCCAGCCAAATCACAGTAATGCATGGCTCTGTAGGAGGGACACATCCAGGAGAATATGGTGAATACAAAGCTGCTTAGTGAAATTCTTAATGGCCTTTCCGGTGTATATATTTTAGCATTGCATTGAGATTCTGTTTCTTTGCACTGCATTACTGAAAATAAATAATTAAAATTTCTTTGGTTTTGTTTTGTTATTTGTAAATTTAGCAGGTTCCTTTTGTGACTTGAGGTTTAAGAATGGGAATGAGGCCAAGAGGGGAGAGAATAGAGTGATCAGTTCTTGCCTCCAAATTTATATAGACTTTAAGAAAAGCTTTGCTTGCTTAAATTCTTGTGCCCATTTCAAATCCAACCCTGTTCTGTTATTACATTAATATTAGCTTTACAAACTCATTCACTCATTTGTTGACTCAATAGACATTTTTTAGAATCTAGCAACCAATTGTTAACTGTCTTTGATAGTGGGTAAGCAAAACTCAGGATCCTCCACTTCAAAGTGCCAGGAATCTGAAATCTGGTGCTTCCTGCAAACAAATAATCACAGATTGACAACTCATGTCCTAAAATGGTGATGCTTGGATATGTGCTACTGGTCCTACTTGAAGAGAACTTGAGACGTTTTCAAAGAGAAAACAAAATTAAGGACCAGTATATGTGCTTGACTAGCAGGGGTGAGAAGAGAAACCATTTCAAGAATGGGGCCAACATGTTAATTACTCTTCATAGTTACCAGAGTTACTCTCTTCTTGCATTAGCTATGCTGAGCTTCCTGCAGTTGTTGATGTTAATTTATGCAGTCTGTGTTGGTGAGCCATGAGGAAGATAAAGAGAAATATGGAAAGGAGAATGTTGCTCTTCTCTAGTCTTGAATACTCCAGTGCCCAATTGATACTGGCAGATATTTGAACACTGGCTCATTTAACCAGTTTCTTTCATCTTTAGGAGACATGTGCTTCTTTATAGCTTGGGGGTAACTGGGAGAACATAGTAACACTTCCTACTTCTCCAGCTTACACATGGAGCCTTTGGGAGAGAAACATCCTAAGACACGCCTTGGCTAGTGAACACTCTCCTTTCTCCAGTTGGGATCCAACACCAACTCCCTTGATGTTTAGAAATGGTGGACCTTCTTGGAGCATCACGTGAATAGCCCCAGTGGATTATTTATTTGGCGCAATGATGAGAAATTATTAGTATAAGGAACAAGATTATATTTACAATTTTAATACCCCTACAAAGTTTCTTCTTAATAACTTGGTTTAGTTATACAAGAATAAAATATAATTTATTCAAACTTCTGAAAAGATCAAAATTGGGTCACTCTATATTTTTCTCTGTTTTAATACAAAACGTGTTAAAGCTTTATGAGGGGCTCAGTTTATGAAGAGGGATGGGATGTGTGAATGCTGTAGGGATATTTTCTTTTTGGGTTAGTGAGATGTTACTGTTTTAAACATTACATCTTAAAACGTATGGGATGTGGTGTGTTTCCTGTCTGAGATAATGCTTATGAATTGGCCTCTGTCTTTTTGATGGTTAAAGTCTTTAATTTGTACTTGTAAATGATGAAATGGTATATACTTGTTCCATCTATTTCTGGAATACCATCCATGCATTCTGGTTACCCTTCGGCCCTCTCATCCTTCTCCAATAGATTTCCACATGTATTGGGATACATGTCTTAACCTGGAGTATGTTTTAAGAATAGCACTTTGTATTCAGTGGACAGTATGCAGCAATGTCATTTAGATACTGAAATGTTGGCCTTGTTTGGGTATAGTGTAGGTGTTTAAAATAACAACTTGATATTTATACGTCTGAATGTTAGAGGGGAGTTGTGATTTTCTTCACAGGATCAGAGAGATCTTTAGCAAACCAGGAAACATATATGATTGAATGGAATTTCTGAAGTCAAACATGTCTGCCATTAGAATCTCCTTTTCTGTGTAGGTGGAACACCTGTAGGAGAAGTTTAAAAAATAAATTTTTTAAACTTTTGTGCCAGCCTCAATCCTATCTCTCCTAGCGGAGTCAAGGCACAGCATTTGTTGAGGAGAAGACAGAGTGCCGTATTGAAAAAACTTAGTCTTTGCCATCACATAAAGTTTCATTCACTTAAAGAAAAATCCCTGAGCAGACAAAGTCAGCTGGGCCTCCTAAGTAACAGTCACCTTGTTAGATTTGCAAACATAAGCGAAACTTACCTTGAGCTATTTCTTTAAATGCTTGTATAAAAGAAAAAGAGAACGTAAGCTAAACCAATTGCAAGCAGCCAACAAACTTAAAATTATAAAAGGGACTCTCCAGTGGGATAGACCAAAGAAGGCAACTGTATAACTATGGATTGTCAAATATATTCTTTGTATGATTTCCACATTCTCTGTAAAAGCCTGTCTCTTACAGAACTTCGGTGGAGCCCCAGAACCATTTTTGTTTGGAGCTATCTGATTCATGAAATCTTTGTGCACATAAACTTTAAAATTTTACTGTCTCTCAGTTTACCTTTTCAACAGTGCAAATTCTGGTCACACCATTTACTACCTTATGAATTCAGGCAACTTATTCAGTTTACTTCAACTTTGGTTTCCTTAATAATACCTATTTCATATGATTGTTGGGAAAATTAAATAAGTGAATACATATGAAATCTTTAGGACACTAGGTAACAAAGTGAGTGCTAAATTATTACTATTGTTATTATTAGTGGTAAAATCTCTAAAAGATAAATTATCACAGGTTTTTGAGAGTATCAAATATGAATAACCCAACCCATGCCAAAGCTTTCAGCAAAAACCCCAGGTGATCTAAGAGTTGGGTTGAAGAGTGTGGATCAAGTTATTAATGAATCAGAGGGACCACGAGGTTAGTAGATGGTACAACAGGTAGGAACAGAGGGTTCTTTAAAAAAAGAGATGAATGATATGCTATTTTTTTAATACGTAATATAATAATGGATTCACGATACAAAGTGGGGAGGATTCCAACCTCATTTTCTTATCCTAGGGTTCAGTGAGGGTTTGAAAAGAATATTTGAGTAGGCAACAAGGCAGTGTCCATAGAGTTTTTAAAAAGGCAAAAGATGGATTTTGCTTACAGAGAAAGTTGGGGCAAACTATTTAATATCACTTATTATACCAGAGACTATTTAATATCATTGAAAGAAATTCCAAAATGCATAGTGCAAGGGGAGGTGTTTGTTGGGACTTTTTCAGGAGAGAGGAAACACTGCCATCAGTGAAACTCTGTCCTGCGGCTTGCATCTCCATGCAACCAAGGCTGTGAGGCATAGTCAGTGCAGCCGGCGCAAGGGTTTCAAAGATTTCTGCTGGCTTGTCTGCTGGTAAATGGCAGTTGCTAGCCTTGTCTTTAGTCACTCTTCGCTGGCTTTCCAAAGGCCGTGCTTACAGTTCTTCTAGAAAATGTCTAGAATCTTTCATATTTGCCTCTATCTTGATTTCCTCTTGATTTTCCCCACTTTGATTCAAAGAGTCTCTGGCTCCATAGGTAGACTTCTCCCCCATTTGAGTTCTCCATAGTTTTGGAGAACATATGAACTGTTATTGAGAAATTATTCTGACACAACGTTAACAACACAAAGACAGATTTCATTCAAACTACTGCAGCATGGGAGAGAGACTTCACTGTAGATCTGAGTTTAATTCCAAATACAGCAGAGACAGGTGAGGGTTTACAGCTAATGGGCAGAGTGAGAGGGTCAGTGGATAGAGCATTACTAAGAGGATCTTGGTTAGATATTAAGGGTTAGGAACTTGATGCTATATAGAGAGTGGGTGGGGAATTTTGATTAAAGTTTGGCTAAGGAGGCGTCTTTGTCTATATAAGTATGCTTGGCTTTCTCTGTTTTAGCACCTTACCTTTGTGCTAGCAGTGAACCTCCTGCCCCACCTATTTATTCTATCCACTAACCTTCATTCCTGAACTTCAGATTCTTGAAATCCACAACAGGATGATTCTGTACTTTCTGTTTGAAGTCACACAGTTGGAGCAGGTGATGGTATCAGGATTCAGATTATTTACATTTAAGTTACAACAGGAGCTCTTAACAGGGCTGCCCATCAGACACACCTAGGGTCATTTAAAACAACCAAAAAATATAAAACCAGCGCCCTCCCCCCTCCCACCTCCCTGCTCCGGTCTGACCTCACCTCAGGTCAATTATATCTGTATCTTGGGTTGAACCCAGGCATTCGTTTTTTGTTTGTTTGTTTTTTGATAAAACTTCCCTAGTGATTCTGATGAGCAGCCTGCTTTGAGGACCAAAGACACATAAGATCCTTTGCTCAGCACCCGATATCGCAGTTTGCTGTCATACTGGGACCACAAGCAGTAAATAGGAGAACAGGACTGGTGATCATTGTGAGGCAGTTGCTATTTTTCTCACAACAGTTAAGAGATTTGCATAAGGTGATAGAATTAGTGAGGGAGCCGAGACCCATCTCTGATGTCCAAACAGATAGCAACTCTATCCTTTAAAGAGCCACGGAGATACTACTGATACTACTGAAGGTAGGAAGCATGAAGTCTCTTTTTATTTTTCGAATATTGTTCCATCCTGAATGGTTATTCTTTGTTACATATTTTGTTTCCTTTCTTCTAAATAGGTTGTCTTGCATTAGGGCCCACAGATGTATTATGAATGACTTAACAACTTTATTCTTCCAACTTTTCAGATTGTATTTTGTATAGAAAAGCAATCCAGATTTGATTTTAGTTCCTCGTATTTCCTAAATGACTTTATCAAGCAATCTACTTTCCAGATTTGCTTTTATTTTTCTCACATTTTCCAAATGTGTTTATCAAGCAGTCAACTTTATGCATCCCATATGCACTGCACTATATTAGAAAATAAAATATTAAAACCAAAGAGCAGAAAGTACAGATGACCAAAAGATTAAGGTAGCTGTAAAATGTGCTTGTTTCCCATGTAAATAAATGGATGGTTAGTATATTCAGTACAAACTATGTTTAGAGTATTAATGTACAGAGTTTATAACATGCTGTGCATGACACATGAGGTAATTATGTGGTGGGTACTGAACAGTCATATTCCAATGTATGTTACTGGCATTTTTTTTTCTCATTAAAAAGTGCAGAGTGGAAGCAGAATATCAAACAAAATAGTTATTATTTAATGGTAAAGACAAATGGTAATTAAATCAGCAAAGTGAACACTATATCCAAAGGTTTTGCTATTTCGGTGAACTGTATATATTTTGTTAGTGATTTCTGATGATTATGTGTGAGAAAATTATATTTATTAGCCAACATATAAATAGATCCAACTTGTTTGATTTGTTGTTTAGCTAGATCTTGAATACATTCAGAAAAGTCTTTTAACTGATTTGATGAATGTGGTGATCTATTTTCCTAAAAAAAAAGATTTCAGAGAAGACAACAAAATATAATCACTAAATCTTAAGAGCAAAAGTAAACAGATTTAATACTTCACCATAGGAAAAATTGTTGTTAAATATTTTATATAACTGATTGATCTAGGATTTCACTTCAAACAAATCCTATCTCCTAGATAGTCATATGAAATTATTTAGGATTTAAAGGAAGCTAAATTTACTGAATTAATTCATTTAGGATTTAAAGGAAGCTAAATTTACTGAATCCTGGGAATAAAAGGGATCTCATCAAAACATTTAGTCTATCCAGTCTTTTTAAGTTACAGGTAAAAAATGTGTGTTTAAGAAGCTATTCTTTGTAATCTTGTAGCAGGTGGTTCATATTACATTTTGACACAGTGCATATTTGTTTTTCATTTTAAATATGTATGTCCCCTAGGAAAGTCTCTGTTCTAATAGGGCAGGGAGCATTTCTGCCTTTATAACCCTAGTCTTTATAATAGTGAGTAGAAGTTCAATAAATGAAGCTTAGAAGATCAGTGGTGCTTACAATCTGCTCAATAAATGGTTTTGAATTTTTATTTTTTTATTTATGCTCTGTTTTAAAATATTGCCAGTGAAAGAGGTATCCTAGTTTCTATTGGTAACCAATTGTAGAATTTTTCTTATATTTAATTAACTATTCATTCTGAATTGGAGAAAAAAAGATTTGACAGATATATATTTTAACATTTTGACAGATGTTGTATTTATGGCAGTAGTACAAATGTAATTCCTGGTATGGGTGAAATTATAGCCATATGTGTACCCAATCAACTTAAATCCTGCCTGCAAAAAGTGAATCATGTACTCTTATTGTTATTTCACAAGTATATATTAATATATCACTATCTGGCTCTTTAAGTAATTCAGATTTTATGATGAATCTAATGGATAGTGGGATGAAATTTATCCTTGCTTAGTAATCTTAACCACATAGGAAGTTCAATCAGTGGTTATTTAGTGTGCAAGGGGAAAAGTTAAAAAATATTCAAGGTACTTTAAAACAGTTATTACAATAATACTAATTATAAATCAATCATAACTATGCAAAGAGCATAAAGTTAGATTGGCTCTTTCTATTAACAACATCATATTAACTCAGCATGAGTTTATATATACGATTGAGGATGGTTTTAAAAAGTCAGTATGTAAATGTTATATACCGGACATACTCTTTGATCAACTACTAAGAGTAGTGAGGTGTATGGTAAACTTTTATAATAATACTTATTTTTATGACAAAAGATCTTTTGAGATCTATTATAAAACTATGGTGACTCTGTTAAAAATATATTATATTTTTGCCTGGACCCGGTGGCTCACGCCTGTAATCCCAGCACTTTGGGAGACCGAGGTGGGTAGATCGCAAGGTCAGGAGCTCGAGACCAGCCTGGCCAACATGTCGAAACTCTGTCTCTACTAAAAATACAAAAATTAGCTGGCCACGGTAGCTAGCACCTGTAATCCCAGCTACTCGAAAAGCTGAGATAGGAGAATCTCATGGACACAGGAGGTGGAGCTTGCAGTGAGCTGAGATTGTGCCATTGCACTCCAGCCTAGGCTACAGAGTGAGACTTTGTCTAAAAAAAAAATGTATCTCTCTCTCTCTCTATATATATATTTTTTTTTTAATATATTTTTATGTATAAATTAATACATATGTTAATTAGCTAGATTTAATCATTTTACAAACATATTGTACACTGTAAATATATACAGCTTCATCACCAATTTAGAAAAAGAAAATAGATCAATTGAACAATGATTGTTGTTAGACAAATAGCTGCTCGAGGGCATAGCTGATAATTACATATCCTTAGTGACAGAAGCAACTGGTACATGGTAAGTCCTCTGACAGTGGTTGAAATTGTTGAGCCAAATTTAAATAACTGGATCTATAGCCATGTGTTATTTATTTATTTATTTATATAGAGATGGAGTCTTGCTCTGTTGCCTAGGCGAGAGTACAGTGGGGTGATCTTGGCGCACTGCAACCTCTACCTCCCGGGTTCAAGCAATTCTCCTGCCTCACCCTCCCGAGTAGCTAGGATTACAGGCACACACCATCACAACTGACTGATTTTTTTATTTTTAGCAGAAATGGGGTTTTGCCATTTTGGGTAGGCTGGTCTTAAAATCCTGGCATCAAATGACTCGCCTGCCTCGGCCTCCCAAAGTGCTGGGATTATAGGCATGAGCTATTGCACTCGGCCTCCATGTGTAATTTAATTTCTGAAACTTTGTTACACATAATAGGACTGCATTTATAATCTTAAATTTTATGGCTAAGAAAATATTAGGAACAAAACAAACTGCAACAATGTTTTATATGTATTTAGTTTATTTCAGTGGGAATACTGATCATCATTGTAGGATCATAATTGAATAATTTATCCTCTTAAACATTCCCATTTGAGAGAATGCTGGTCCATTCATTCATTCATTCAGTCAGTCATCCATTTTTTGATTTAATGTGCACTTAATGAATCGGTACTTCTTTGAGCAAACTACTGTAGTAGAACAAAATACTAAACTGAAACAATGAACTGGAAAATACAACAGATCCAAATATTTTCTTCCTGTCAAAGAGATCTTTATTTCTTTTCAGAACACCATGCTGCCTGTGGGCATATTGGACACAAATAATTCTTGTTTACAATATAAATAATATGCTTTTTGAAAAGAATTTAAAGGGGCTGGATGTTACAAATTGTGACTTTTTAAATTAAAAAGTCAACATTTTGGTAGGTAAATATCTTTATTTTCATGATTAAAAATGACTTTAAAAACATTCATTTTACTGTAAGACTGGAAATATAAACATAGCAGTAATTCATGATATTGCTATTTTTTGGTTAGCATGAATATACACATTCATGCTTGTTCTCATTTTGGATAAGTGATTCTAATAGCATTATATATTCCAAACCACTTTAAAAGCATTCTGTCTACATATTATAATACAAAATACAATGTATTTATATACATATTTTTCTAACTTAGTTGAAAGCATAAGTTAGAAAAACGATTGTAGTTTAATAGCATTTCATGTTTTAAACATATTTTAAACTATAATTGGTGGAGGCAATTTAAAGTATATATGCTTTAGTATAAAAGTCGTCATACAGCAAATATATTAACTTGGGAAAAACATACAGAACCACAACAAGCTATCATTATTTTCATGATGCCATAATTTTGTTATTTTTGTTTTTATAAATATAGAAGAAAAGCAGTCCTGAAGGGTTTGGCAGTCATGTGGTGATATAATATACGTATTAATGTTATATGGTGTAATAGCTATTGTTTCTTGATGGTTCTTCTTTATTTAGACATAAATGCCAATGTAAATCAGTTTGCCTGGGACAGTTCTGGTTGACACTTGTTGTACCTTGTAAATTGTTAAGAGCATCTACTTGTATTGTAAAAAGGGACCTGTTTTGGATGATTAAATGTGTGGTCACTGCCATTATAGAGCATTTGTAAGAAAGGTTGTTTGTGAATGAACTAGTTGTGAAAGTTGTCAACTCCTCCCTAGATTCCTAGGAAGCCTGACTTGACTAGTTACTATGGTAACATAGTACTATGTGAATAAACATAGCAGACAGTCTCACAGAGTTGTAGATGTCCAAATCCCCATCTCAGTCTTTCTTGTAAATGGTGATCTGGCTTTTACTTGGTTACTGTCTGTGATCAAATAGAAACGACAGCCTCCTTCTGCTTCTCATTGGTATTTGTCAGTGCTCAGGAAAGAGGGTGCAGCTGGAGGAACCATGTAAAAAACAATGCAGCTAATTGTTTCCAGTGAAGAAACTCCTTCTTCCTACTTCCTTCTCCATCAGTTCTGGAGAGCTTGGGGTTTTGACTTTTTCGTTGAAGCCTCTGCCAGGTCCATCTCCATGGACTGAGCAAAACCAGAATCACCCTCAGGAGGCATTTTGGAAATGCAACACTAACATTTCTGTATGACTCTGTTGAGTGGGTGTCATGACCTTGTAGTGCTTGGATATTAAAGTAACTAGACTTTCTGCATTGCTCAGAGATGTCTTTAATCCTTAAAGCCCTTCAAATATCCTTTAAACCAGTCCCGTAAGTGAAAATCCTGTATATAATTTTCCAGGTTTGGAAAATAAGTCTACTATATATTGAAAATTATTTTTCCATGGTTTTGTTATACAGTAAACTTTTTGAAAATGCAACTACCATGTAAGTGGAAACAAGACTCTACTTGGTTGCTTTCCATATTTTACCAAGCATTGTGTGCTGTTCAAACAAACCATAATATGATGGCTACACTGCTTTTGGTATTTGAATAACTGATATGACACATTGCATTGTATCTCTCTTCTCATTATCTTCTTGGCCTAAGCATTTACCTTCTGAACTACTATTATTTTATTATAAACAATTTTTACAAACTATAAAATCCTTTTATGGTTTATACTGTAATGAGGACTTTTTTTCTGATGAAAAAATATTGAGTAGGTAGATTATATTATCTAATAATGTAATATATATTCTGATATAAAAAGGAAGAGTTGGATCTCCAAGGATTAAGTGCTATTGCATCATCACTGCCTGTGGAATCCAGACATTGCGCTACACCTGGCCCTAAAGTCAGACCTCCAGCATCAGACAGGGTAGAGCACTACCAGCTGGGTCTTACTATGTCTATGGAGGAAATTTGGACACCTTTTCTATTTCTGGAAGGCTCTGACATTCAGATAATTCTTTTGCAAGGAATGATACGTTTACCTGCATTCATTTTACATTTTTCCTGTGGGAGCACACAGAAGAAACCAACATTTCCTTTCCTGTGATGATCCTTCAGCTATTTGAATATAGCTGGCATCCACTTTATTCTCCCAGCACTCTTGTGAATGTTTTCAGAGCCTGGGGCTCATCTTCAGTCATGGAGGGAGACTATTCCCTTTCAGACATAGGACATTATGCCTTTACTATTGCAAATAAAGACACTGCCCCTTATTTATGTGTTGGTTCTGGTAATCCCATAATAGTGTTGGCTTACACTGCTTTAGAAATCAACCAAGCCCTACACAGTCTATTGCAATTGCTGTAGTTGAACTATGCTTCCTTTAAATGTGTGATTAATTTTGTGATCTCTGGAACTCCATAGAAGCCTAGAGACATAGATTCTTTGTAAACAAACAATGATTAAAGAAAAAGATATCACCTTGACCCCTATACAGTGCCAGTTTTCCATCCTGTACTATAACCTGGATTGGTAAAAAGGTATTGGTGGAAGTAATGACAGAATCCAAATCTGATGGAGACTCATTGTCTAAGAATCAGTAAATTACGTGTTCTTCCAGCTTCTCACCTGGGTGTCGTTAACTACTGAGGGTACAAAGGCAAGATGGATCTTTGGGGTAACAGACAGAAGCAATTTTAGCTCCTGATGGGAGGTGAAAAAAAAAAGAAGTTAAAAAGAAAATGCACACCTCAATAGAATAACTGAAAACAAAGCTATGGAGAGTTATGTGAGTAATAAACAACTCATTGGGAAAGTTACTTTGACTTACAAAGTACTTAAGCAGCCTAATTACGTAGTCATTTCACATCCACCTTATGTGAAATTAGCAGTAGCAAACCAACAGCTTCTCTTTTTTTCTTTTCGTCTTCCAGAGTCTTTGGAAAACAGTCACTTTTTTCTCTGATAGATTTGAATTATCTCTTTTGTTGAAATTGATTTGTGTTACTGCTTTTCATTTTCCAGCAGATTTTCTCATTATTCGTTTCTATCAAAGTGCCAATAGATCCTGAGAACAGGATACACTGATGTCCCGCGTGTATGGTGTGCATTAAAGGGCCTTATTCCCAAGTCAACTTTCTTCCATATTGTGAGTTGTATATGTATACCTCTGGCTTGCTATTTTGAGTTTTAAATTATTTAAGCAAGAAAGCCTGAAACTAAATTCCAGTGGTTTATTAATTTTAATTTACAGTCTGGTAGCTTTTCCATATCCTTTCTTTTTTTTCTTTAAAGATTGTCATAATTTTACATAGCCTTGTGATTGCTTTGAAAAGGCTGTGGTGTTCTTCCATCATTAGACAACAATTTTCTTTCCTAGTTTGGTAACTTACTTTAAGTTCTTAAGTCAATATGCCTATAGCGAGCCATTTATTGAAGGGATGTTCATTGCAAATAGCACGGCCAATTAAATGAGGAATAATTGGCTTAGTTGAGCACCTTGAAATCCTTCTCTGGTTTAGAATACTGCAGAAACTCAACAGTTCTTTCTCATGCTGGCCTGCGATTCTGCTTTCTTTAAAACCTGATGTGCCTAAGTAGATTTAGCCTACCAGTAGATGGTTTAATTTGATTTTAATGATATTCTATTTGGCTCTATAAACTGTACTGAAGCCAGCTCTGCCACGCAGTTAAAAATGTAATGTATTCTATAATGGGATTAGGTGATAATGAAAGCAGATATTAGAGACATAACCATTTTCATATTTAATAGAGAAGCAATGTGTTCTAGGTAATGAAGTTAGGACTTTAACATGACATTGTCAGCACGTGTTAACTCTATGTTTTGGAAGGCTGTTTTTTAGATCTAAGTAAACGTAATTCAAAATGTGCCTATATTCGTTTATCTGTTAGATGCTTGTTTGTTTTGTTTTACACATAATAACTTCCAGGATCATTTATTTGGCAGAGCCTCAGAATAAAAACAACCCAAACCAACCAAACGTACAACAACTAAGAACTAATAAAATATTTGAAGCTTGAAACTGTGGAAATGAGATAATGGGTTTCTTCCTTGGATAACTACAACCAGTCTATTATTTGAATGGCAAACAGCTAAGCAACATTTGTATACAATCTTTTGAAGTAAGACAGGAACATTTTTCATCAGTTTTTCAACCATTAGTTGGAATATTTGAGATCACTTTAAAGTGTGACAGTAACAGACAATAGCATGAAACTCCTGAGATGACCAGCAGCATAGCCTTTAGCCAATTTGTGTTCATTTAAAAATATGCTTTTATTAAATAATTAGTATGTCTAGGCACTTTATTGTGAAAATTGGAAATTTCTCCTTATCCACTCCAGTGTAACTGGTGTAGTCTTCTGTATATACCCTCTATACATTTTCTATCATATATAAGCATACATATAATAGATTTTTTTGAAAAAAGACAGGATCTCGATATGTTGCCCAGGCTGGAGTGCAGTGGGTATTCACAGGTACGATCATAGTGTATTATGGCCTAGAATTCCTGGGCTCAAACAATCCTCCTGCCTCAGCCTCCCAAGTAGCTGGGACTACAGGCATGTGTCATGGTGCCGGGCTTAAAATGTTGTCTTCTAAAAATTATACAAATGACAGAATTATATTACATGTACTGTTCTCCAAATAGCTATTTCACAAACAATGCACTATGCAACCTTTTCTATGTACTATGCAAAATATCAGGCACATATTTTATTTTTTCTAATGAATGTCTAGGATTACATTGTAGATATGAACTTCATGCTTACCTTTAGTTTGTTCTTGGTTGTTTTCCAATTTTAAGTTTGAAGTTTGATGCATTTACATTGAAGCAGGTGAACTCTATTCTGGTTTTCATACCTCTAAAATGTCTTTTGTTAATGGTTCTGATATCTTCAGAGATAAACAAATACATTTTGCAGGCCAGCAGAATTGCAAAGAAGAATTGTTTTCTTTTTGGCTTTTTTTTTCTCAATGATTTCTTTTATCCCTGGAAATAATACAATGTAATGCATCAAATATGTAGCTGACACATGCTTTCAAATCAAGCCATTGTAGGTGAGACTGACCTAGAAAACAGATCAAAATCAAAGTGATCACATCAATTAAGCACAGCAATGCACCCTCTTACAGTGAAAGTAGTTCAGAGCAATTCATGAAGGATAAAACATGGTTAGGCTAAGGATTAGGAACAGATGACCAGGCTGGGGAAATATAGTTACTATCTTATAGTCCCCACATGATATTCTTGTGTTTTTCACCCTCCAACCCCCTGTAAAATGGCAACACGTAGACCATCAGTTCTGTCTTTGGTAGGAGAATTGGACTGGAATTTAGGAGACTTTAGTTGCCTTGTTTAGCTACTATCAAAGGCAAATAAAGTTGCATGAGCATAACTGTAGCAGAGAATGCAAGAGAATGGAGTTCAGGAAAAAAAATTAGGGCCTAATTAGATAGGAAACAAGGTGGTGGGGGGGTGTGGGTGTGTGTGCGCACACGCTGAGAAATGAGGAGGCTGCTTTTGATGTTATATAGAAAATCATTTTATAGAAGAAGATTGGTCTGGGATTAAATTGTAAAGCCAAAAGTTTACATAGCTAGACTAATTCGTTGTGTTTTTGGTTTTGTTTTGTTTGCTTGTTTTTGGTAACTCAGTTCTGAAGTTGATGAGAACCTAGACTTGTATGTCATAGCAGTAGAAATAGGGAAGAATTTGAGGGTATGCATGTTCAAAGTTGAAAACAGCATATTGCTGGTTTGAAAGATGGTTAAAGAGCTTTAATTTCCTAATTATTTTGATGGATGAGAAAGAGGGAAGGTTTTTTTGTTTTTTTTTTTTTGGCAGCTAGCTATGTCCTTTTTAAAAACAAGTTGTTTGATTTTTTTTAAGATCTCAATTTTAAAACATTACATCCTTTTAAAACAATAAATTAAGTTTTTATTTATTTAAATAGATATGTTGTTCGTTATGAACAGGATGTTACTGTGAAGTTTTTTGAAGATTTTCTTTCTTTTGCTTTGCCATAAAAAATGAATATGATCATATTGTGGGTAATTGTCTTAACCATAATTATAGCTCTGTTTTCTAGGGAAACAATGAAGTATATTCTTAGAATAAAATAAGTTTAGAAAATACTCTTTAATCATCCCAGTGCAATTATATTCATTATTTATTTTGCTTTTTAAATCAGTAAATTATTAGCTACTGAAAATTATAATTACTGCCAATTAATAGATAAGGCTCTACATATTCAATCATTTAATTAATAATATTACTTTTTTATTTTACAAGTAAATCATTCAGTTTTGGAAATTTAAGTCAACAAATAAATATTAATATTCTTTATAGAATGTTACATTATTTAAGACTAAAAGTGTACCTAAGCTTGGCTGTTGTGAAGTTTCAAAAATGCATATGCTTTTATTTTAAAAGGTATTAATATTATATATTATTAGGATATTATATGAGCAAACATGTTTTCTTCAATTTTTTTAACCGTGTATGTAGTCAGTCATTACTAAGAGTGAATAGGGAGTCGCTACTCCATCCCCTTATCTGTGCATACCACTGTTCCGCAGACACTTTGTTGATGATATATAGGAGCAAGATGTTTGGACATAGAGCCTGTTTCCTGATCCCCTAGCTAATGTGTGTATATGTGAAAAAAATAAATAACATTCATATGTGTGCTGTCTTTTGTTCATAATCAAAGCAGTCTCAATGATTTTCTCACAGGGGTGCTCTCTTGTATATATTTGAGGACACTGTCAGATTTTTAAATCCAGGCTTAGAATAGTGACTATAACCAGGTTTATCTTCTTTTTTGCATCCATGGTATATTTCTTCTAAACTGTACCCAAATTCATTATCAGAATTTCTTTTAACGAAGTGCTTCAGCTGTAACCTTCAGTTGATGAACTTTGCTCTTAAGTGGAGACTTTTTAAATTCATAATCTAGACTATTACCAAGCAGAGAGCTTGAAGGTAGTCCATTGTCCAGTATAGAAATGAAATTGACATTCATACCTAGGTTTCCTAATGTATGGGTATATGTCATTATCCATTCATGGAATGCCTTTCATACTTTTCATACACATCAAGGTAAATGTCTGAGACACAAAGGTGTCCAATATTTCCTTAATCTCAAGGAGCTCATAATTAAGTGTTACAGGAGAACACACAAACAAATTATTGTGCAGTTAGATTAAAGCTATTAGGTATAAGGTGAAAACATGCTCTAGGGCATAAAGGGAAAACATGGTAAGAGTGTTTGTACTCTAAACTGCTGTCATCATTGGAAAACAGCAGCCTTTAAACTGAATAATTTCTTTAGCAATCACTAGATAATAGTTAAAATAAAATAACCATCTCCTACATGGTTTATTACATGCTAGGCACCTACAAGTATTTACTTATCAAACACCTCTTTAAAATTAGCTTTATACCAAATCATTTTACTTTGATAAATCAGAGCTCATGAGTCTTCTCCAAATCAACAAATCAAAATCTTACAATGTTATGAGGAACTCGTGGATTAAATGTTTGTTTCATTGCTCAACATACATTTTAATGTATTTTGCTTTTCTGAGAAGGTGTCATACCTTGTTTTCATTTAATTTCCACAGCATATACACTTAGTGCTTAAGCTGTCATTATCTGATCTGCATTTGAGGAGCAAGCTCTGTTAGCACTGTGAGCCATTCTCATTTGCAAGTCAATCATTTTGACAGTGCTTCCAAGTACGTAGACCTGTATGATAAACGTTAGGGGAGGTTTAGAAATGTAATGGGAGAGGCGGTCCCATTCTTATCCTTTGTGTTACTTATAATTGGCTGACTTTTAACACATTCATGGGGTGTTTTAAACGTGGTCCTGCATTTAGAAATCAAATTCAGATTTTAGCAATTCTTTTATTAGCATTTTCTTTCCTATTAAGAATTTGAATGTGCACATACCAAGTCATTTAACCCTGCCTAGGCATCCTTTATCATTGAACATATTTGATAAACTTATCAGGCACCTCAATCAATGTTTTTTCTGAACAGAAAACGTGCTTTAATATTAACCTTTGCAACCAGAAATTTGGAGACAGCTATGCTTTTATTATTTGGAGACCTCCCATACTTCAATGTGTGTTGTTTGTGGTTGCCTTAGTTTGTTGGATAACCAGACCCTTCTTTGAATTCACCATATGCGTGTGATTAATGTACATCTCACAGAACTTTTCTTTATCCACAGCCTAAGATTTTTATGAGATGTGCTTTTCTGTTTTGTTTTGTTTTGTTTTGTTTTATGTTTCTATCGTTTTCTAAGTTGGATTAATGAAAGCTTTTATTCTGAAGGAAGGGAAATCCCCATGGAATCAATGCTGAACCGCTGTGGTTCCTACATTTGCTTTTTTATTTACTTTATCAGCTACCTGAGTGGATCATGGTAAATTCTCAATTGGTTTTGTTAAAACTACCAGTAGAGAGTGAAACACATGGAGTAGGCTTGAACCTTAATTGAAATCCAACGTCAAGTATTTCCTGTCTCTCTTTTTTCATTTTGGAATTTCTTTTGTTTGCTACTGTGCTATGATAAGCTCATCTGCGATTTCAGCACTTTGGAAGAGATTTTTTACAAAGGAGGTGAGGATGCAAGAGAAATGGTGAATGGCAAGGAAAAACACTCACTCTTAATGCTTTTTGTTATTCTCATATCCTTTTGTCCCATAAAACATACCTTTTCTCCAGTGAATTCAACTCTTGTTATGTGGCATTGTCATTTTATGAGGGAAGACTAGCCAGAGAATTTCCAATGGATGCCAAAGAGATGGAGTGGTACTTTATATTTCGTAGGTGATTGATAGGTTTAGTGTCTTGTATGTAGAAAGTGGACACATAAAGTAGAGCAGCTTATTTGAGACTCTTCTTCCTCCCTTATAACCAAGGAGATTATAGGAAGCATTCTAGTTTGCAGAATGGTTCATAAATATGTGACAGGTGTTTTGTTGATTGGCTGGCTTTTGTTGTTTGATACTAATGGACCAAAAAAAAAAAAAAAAAGCAAATTTCTATTTTGAATAATGAGGGTGAATGGATAATAAGACTAATATAGTTCTTTTATGTGATAAATTTTAGATAACTTGATTTAATTGGGAATAACATTTTCTAACAGAAGAAAGAATCTTGAGATTCCAGTTCAACATAGTAGCATAAGCAAATATGTTTATCTCTGTACTCTTCTGAATCTCTAAGACTAAAATAAGGGGGAGAAAAGGATAGGAACACACATGAATAAAGAGGATTGGAGAGGAGGTATCAGTTAGAAATGTTATGATAGCAAAAGACCTGGAACCAACCCAAATGCCCATCAATTATAGACTGGACAGGGTAAATGTGGCACATATACACCATGGAATACTATGCAGCCATCAAAAACGTTGAGTTTGTGTCCATTGTGACATGGATGAACCTGGAAACCATCATTCTCAGCAAACTGACACAAGAACAGAAAATCAAACACTGCATGTTCTCACTCATAGGTGGGTGTTGAACAATGAGAACACATGGTCACAGGGAGGGGAACATCACACACTGGGGTCTATCAGGGGGAAATAGGGGAGGGACAGCGAGGGGTGGGGAGTTGGGGAGAGATAGCATGCGGAGAAATGCCAGATATAAGTGAAGGGGAGGAAGGCAGCAAATCACACTGCCATGTGTGTACCTATGTAACAGTCTTGCATGTTCTTCACATGTACCCCAAAACCTAAATTGCAATGTAAAAAATAAAGAAATGCTATGAATTTATGGATAATAGCAATTAGAATGATGCGTTTCTAGAGCAGAAAAAAGTTGCATACCTAGTGCTTGCAGGGGGAGGTGCCAACAAGCAGGAAGCAGAGTGATGATTCAGAACCTGGGAGAGGACAGCAAATGGCAGTGTGAGGAAGTGCGGAAGCCAGGTGTGAAATCTGGGGCAAAACAAGGAATTTTGTTCAAAGTCTAAGTGGGGTATATTATAGCTTTGCTGTATGTTATAGTTTTGCTAAATGTTATAAATGTAGCTATATGTCATAGCTTTCCCTGCATGAGGGGACACTGACTATGGGAGTGCCCTTACCCTAGTCAGAGTGAGGTTTATTCTATTGAGAGATTGAACGTAGAGAGGTTCTATACATTGGAATACCATGCACAGCTGAGGATGGAGTCTCAAAATACACAGTGAGATATCCCATCAATTACTTCCAATATCATCAGCAGACAGGCCTAATAACTACCCCCTCACAAATCTCTATGGATAAGTGAAAGCTAATTTGCTGGAGAAACTGGCTCCAGAGGAAAGAGATGGTGACATTCGAAGAGTCATCACATTTGAAAATCTGTTCACTCTGCATTGAAACCTTTTGGATGACAAGCAACAGGCCTTGTGCATAGTGTTCCTGGCTTTTTATTTTCTCACTTGTAAATATATATAAGAATCACCGAGTGTTTGGAGTGTGATCTGACAAGAAAGAAATATGCCACAAGAAGGGGAAAACCCGCTATAAAGGAATTTGGAGAAACTAAATTAATAGGTATGGATCAGATAAAATGATTTAAATAAGCAAGAGAGAATGTTAACTTACAGAAATAAAAGTTGCATCCACAAAAATAATGTGATTCTATTACTGTCAAAACTGTTGAAGAATAAGAGAGACCTTGTGAAAATGAAAAAATTGGAGGCAGAATTAAAATAAAGCAGTAGAAGCAATTGAACATTAAGGAAGCATTCTAGAGAATAGAACAAGTAGAACATATAGTGTACAACTGATACAGTTTTCAGAAAAAGGGCAGAGCAAATAAAATAATAAAATAAGTTAATAAAATTAAGTTCCAGGACTGAAGGAAAGGTGGTTCCATATGCCAAATGCATTGTGAAATTAATGAAAAATGGCTAGGAACATTATCACAAAATTTCAGAACCCTAGGCATGAAGACCAGATCACAGAGCCCTCTAGTTGAGAAAAATACATATGTGGTATATGAAAGATTAAGAATCCAAGTGACATATATCCATAGGATATACGTGCAGCAATATGAAAACTAGAAGTGAAAGAAATATACAAAATAATAGCTGTTGGACAACTCTAGGGAGCAACAAAGCCAAATTGGAGCATTTGCACTGAGGGCCCCAAAAATGTAGATCAACTGATATCTTTGATCATGTGAAAATTCATACTGAAAGTGGTTTTAAAGTTGGAGAATTTAGGATTCTAAGCAAAGGAGAAAAAGGCAACTGTTAAATTCAGGAAAAATACAAAGTTTTATAAGAAGGGAAATATCCTAATAGACTATTTGGCTTATCAGAGAAAATATATATTCATAATAATGCAAATACTGCCTAATACCTTTTAAAGGTAAAATTTTATATTTCCCCCAGAATAACTGACTCTTAAGAGTTATACATTTCCTTCTAGTTATTAAGGAGTAATAAATTACCAACTATATTCTTTTAACTACATTTTAAAGTGATTCTCTTATATGCATTCATTTTTTAAACGTGTAGCTATTTATTAAAGACAATGCTCAAAGTAAAGGGAAGGGCTTCAGTCATTAGAGAAAAACAAATAGTATTCTTAAACTACTGGAATCAGAATGTTTTGGGAGGAAATGAATTATCTTGTTACCGATAGATATTTCAGGATTTTAAATGATATTAAGTGTATGGACTAAGTGGTATTGTTTATGTAAGAATACTGTGACTTTCACAAATAATGATAACCATCTGGCAATACTTCTTTTGGAAAGTGTGTATACACACACACACACACACACACACATACACACGAATATATGCTATTGTTAAAATATAAATTAAATTTGGGCGTGTATGTGTGTGTATATATATTAAACTGCAAAACAAAATTCTGTAACTTTCTTTTCTATTCAACTATTTACACTTTACAAATAAGAACTGGTATCCAACACATCTTCATGGCTGAGTACAGAGTGATTTTTAAGACAGGTGAAGTATTGTGTTTCTCATTGCTAGTTCAGCTAATTATATTTTAACAATAGCAATTTTAAAAATTGCAATGGTTTTGCTTTTTTTCTCTATTCGGCACCATGCTGGTTATAAATGAAAAGGTTCACTTTAAAATTTTTTCTGCAATATGCTTGATTGTTAATTTCCAGGTCAGCATCTAGTCTATCAAAGCTTCATGGAGTGATAATTTATGCTTATAATGGACAGTCTATTTAAAACTATGATGAGGTCACTCTGTCTTAAGCAGCTGAAGTACTGTATCCCATTCTCTCACTTCCTCAGAATTGCATCACGTTGGTTTGCTAATTTCCCATCTTTAAGGACTGTGTTTTGTTCAAATAAAACTTCAGCCTTTCCACTGCCTAATTTATTGCTAGCAGTTCACATTTCATTAATTGGGTGCCTGAGTTATTAGGCAAATCACATTGCTTGCTTTCTTCCCTCCCCTCCTTCCCTTTTCCTTCTGCTGCCCTTTTTCAGGTACAGGAACGATTTCTCTTTCCTGAGTGATGTTTTCCTCTCTTATTTCCTGGATTTGAGGGCTCTAATATAGTGCAGATTTTAAGTTTAACTAAAAAATCCTTCCCTGATTCCAGTGTCAAACATAGTATTTTTAAAACTGTAGTGGAATCAATATAGCACACTTTCCAGCAATAACAATAGAATCAGAGATTCAGAGATTTAGGGTTGAAATGGGCCTTAGGATGTATTTACTTTAAACTCATCAAGTTCAAAAAAAAAAAAAAATTCTTAAAGGAGGGGCATTTATATTTCTCTCTAGAAAATAGTAGCAAATGCAGTCACCTAATAAATAAAAGAAGTTGTCAATAAGGCACTGCCCCCAAATGCTGCATATCTGTGAGCAGACTAGACAACAAAAGCCAAGTGCCCCAATCTTTTACTAAGAATTCTCAGCCCATTTCAACATCTAGTGTGAGACCAGCGTTGGCCACCTACTGAATGGGCTTTCTGGTGGAGTTACATCTAGTATTGCAGAACTTCTCAAATTCTCTGTGGTGATGAATCAGTCTTCCTCTTCCTGCCTTCTTCCCCCTCCTGTACCTCCTGCTCACTTTTTTCTTCAATCCATTGCAGATTGATTCTTTCATAAAATACAGCTAAATTAATTTGTAAAATTGTATACAAAGACACAAAAAATGCATGCCCCCAATTTTTATTATTAGATCTAATAGACAAGAGAACATTGAATTGCGACCAAAATTTCTCAGTTTATTCTTTTTTAAAACTTTTAAGTTCATGGGTACATGTGCAGGTTTGTTACGTAGGCAAACGTGTCATGGAGTTTGTAGTACAGATTATTTTATCACATAGATATCAGTAGTAGTAGCCATGAGTTATTTTTCTTCATCTTCTCTCTCCTTCTCCACCCTCCAGTAGGCCCCAGTGTGTGTCATTCCTCTCCATGTGTCCATGTGTTTTCATCATTTAACTTATGAGTGAGAACATGCAGTATTTGGAAGCAGAAGATATAAGTTAATTCTTCCTTTCTTTTTGAGATGGAGTCACGCTCTATCGCCAGGCTGGAGTGCAGTGGCAGGATCTTGGCTCACTGTAACCTTCCCCTCCCAGTTTCAAGCGATTCTCCTGCCTCAGCCTCCCAAGTATCTGGAACTACAGGCACGTGTCACAATGCCTGGCTAATTTTTTGTATATTTAGTTGAGACAGTGTTTCACCATGTTGGCCAGGATGGTTTCCATCTCCTGAGCTCGTGATCCGCTTGCCTAGGACTCCCAAAGTGCTGGGATTACAGGGGTGAGCCACCATGCCCAGTTGTTAATTCTTAGTATCTGTACTTATTCTTAGAGTCTGGAACAAAACAGTTGAGTTTGAATAACGCTACTCTACTCTGCTACATTTGATGACCATGTAATGAGCTTTCCATTTAGTTTGTGCTGAGATTGGACGCTTCTCAAATATTTGGCAATACAAATGATTTCTTCATATTTTCTATTTTGGGGGCTATTTTTAGGCATATATACTAAATTCATTATGTAATGTAAATTTCATTGTAGTCAACTCATCAAAGTTGCTTTACTAATATTTTTATTACAGTGATCAGTATATAGTTAAGAAATTTATGGTAGGATCATTGATGATGCATTATATGTGGACAGACTTATTAATAGGAAAAGAGTGTGATGCATGTGTGTGTGATACATGTGATATATATCAGTTTTCAGCACTTACACCAATGGCCTCTCACAGCATGGTCTTTCCTGTCTTTTTTCTTTTCCTCATTTTTCTTTCTTTCTTGCCATCCAATCTTCTACCTCATTTCTTCATGAGCCTTTCACGGTATTGTTAGGATGGGCATCAGCTGCCAGTTTTCACCTGTCTTCTATCTCCAGATCCCATTTTGTGTGACATTAGCAAGTTCCACCTCCTCAACAGGACTGTCCATGTGTGGCCCTTCTTCATGCTGTTTTACTAACATTAGAGATTTGTTAATTCAGTATGGAGTAACTTGATAAATATTTGGGATAAAAAGAGGAATGCAGGGACCCTGCACCCAAGGCTTTAGAGTTTGGTAGGACACAGATAGTAGATAAATTGTTAATAGTAGCTGTGATAGTCTTTATAAAGGATGATGAGGACATAAAAGAGGGAGCAGGTAGTTTGCATTGGAAATAAGTCAAGAAAAACTTCATTAAAGTATGCCAGTTAGTAGAACCCCACTAAACAGAAAAGTTTGGAGGTTCCATTAAAAAACTAAAAATAGAGCTACCATATGCTCCAGCAGTCCTACTTCTGGGTTTATACCAAGAGGAAAGGAAAACTATTGTATTAAACGGGATAACTGCAGAATCGTGCTTGTTGCGGCCCTGTTCGCAATAGCCAAGATTTGGAAGCAACCTAAGTGTTCATCAGCAGGTGAATGGATAAAGAAAATGTGGTACACATGCACCTTAAAGTACTATTCAGTCATAAAAAAGAATAAGATCCTGTCATTTGCAACAACATGGATAGAACTGAAGATCATTATGTTAAGTGAAATAAGCCAGGCAGAGAAAGACAAACATCAACATATTCTCCCTTGTTTGTGGAGTCTAAAAATCCAAACAATTGAACTCACGGAGATAGAGAACAGAAGGATGGTTAGCAGAGGCTGGGAATAGTCATTTGCAGAGGGTATGGTAAACAGGTACAAAAAAGATAGAAACAGTGAATAAGACCTAGTATTTGATAGCAAAATAATTTAATTTAAAATAACTAAAAGAATATAATTGAATTGTTTGTAACACAAAGGACAGATACTTAGGGGGATGGATACCCCATTCTCCATGATGTGATTATTATGCATTGCACGCCTGAATCAAAATATCTAATGTACCTCGTGTGTGTGTATACATAATATATATATTTAATATATATATAGTTTAGCCATGTTAAGAGGATTAAGTATGATGTGCCTGTCTCATATGTGGAGGTTGGGTTGTAGTATATTCGAAGGCACATGGAATCTGAAAAAGGCATTGAAATGTGGAAATGTTAAGAGATTTCAGCTTTGGAAGTACGTGTTCAGACACCCACAGTTTATACAGCTTGAGTGGTGGCCTTTGTTTTATCCTGTTTTTAGACCCCTCTAGTAGGAACCAAGTGTTATTTACTTTTTAAGACTCAGCTGGAGCCAGCATGAAACCTATCCTTCTAATGTATTTTCCTGGAAAAAAACTAAAAAAGGGAATTCATTCACAGCAATTGAGCTATTAAAATTTTGAAGGCATTTGTCTATATTTTGGAAAACTTAGAAATATCTTTGGATGAAAGATGAAAAAGTTCCATGATTAGGAACATACTAGATATTAAGAAGGTGTTTCAGACCTAATTTATTTGGATTTGTATCATAATAATTTCTAGCCAGTTAGTCCCCACAGAACCCCCCACAATAAAATTTAGAGGTAGTTTTTATATTGGTGTTTGGTTTTTGTACTTAATAGCTGTTTGTAGGAGCATATTTGTGCATATTTTTAATTTTTATGATTAATTTCGGTATTTTTAAGGCCTAATAGGGCTTTTGTGAAGGGTACATGCTTTATACTTCAGACAGTAAGGATTTAATTTATCCCAACTTGAGCTGAGGAGTTAGGAATTCAGCTAGTAGCAATGGGCAGCTTATACTCAGTAAGGGAGGAACACAGGGGATGGGGTGGAGGCAGTGGGTGAGGCAGTGAGTAAGAATAACATGCTAGAAGAATAGGCAGTGGCCATTCTAAGGTGCTACGTCTTGATTTTTAGGTTATAGGAGACTTTAAGAGGTGTTTTTTTTTGTTTGTTTCGTTAGAGTCTTACTTTGTCGCTGGGCGCCAGGCTGGAGTGCGGTGGCACAATCTCGGCTCACTGCAACCTCTGCCTCCCAGGTTCAAGCAATTCTCCTGCCTTGGCCTCCTGAGTAGCTGGGACTGCAGGCATGCGCCACCACGCGCAGCTAATTTTTGTATTTTTAGTAGAGACAGGGTTTCACCATGTTGGCCAGGATGGTCTTGATCACTTCACCTCAGGGTCTGCCCACCTCGGCCTCCCAAGACTTTAAGAGTTTTAAAGAGTAAGGGAGGAAAATGACTTACTGGCTGTGATGATCACTACAGGGGCAATGAGTACACCAAAAGTCCAGACTGCACCAGTCTGCACTGTATGTGTGTAACGAACTGCCCTCTACTCCCAAAACCTACAGAAAGGAAAAAAAGAGAGAGAAAAAAAGAGACATGGAGGATGTGGGTAGGAGTGGAGCATCTTATTTGTGTTTTACAAGTATCCGTCTGGTAGTAAAATGTACTGATAGGAGATGAAATCAAGGCCCTAGGGACTACTGAGGAGACTTGCAGGGACCTGTCTGCATAGTTACCACTTTTATTCATTCAACAAATGCTCATTAAGTTCCAACTAGTGACAAGGTACCAGGACATAATGGAGAGCAACATAGATGTGGTTTGTGCCCTCAAAGAGCACAGGGAGAATTATCTGACAGCTTCCAGGTCTCTGCTTAGGTGGCTGGATGACACCTGATGCTCCGAGTGCACTCAGCACCACAGGAAAACAGGAGGGGAAAGAGGCTGTGTGTGTAGCAGAGGGGCTGCCTTGCAGCATTTGTAGATGACATTCGGTTTTAGATAAACCCAGCTAACATAGCTGGGAAGACTTTGAGAGACTGTGGGGTTGAGAGGTATAAGCCAGTGCTTCTTAGACCATAGTGTGCATCTGGGCAATCTTGTTCAAATGCAAGTTCTCACTCAATAGGCCTGGGTGGGGCTTGAGATACTTATTACTCCCAGGTGGGCTGATGGGGCTGGCCATGGGCCATATTTTGAGTAGAGGAAGTGAAGCCAAGGAGCAGGTTAAGAATATCTACATTCTCTCTCTCCTTAGCTCTGGCTCTCTCTGGCTACACACACACACACACACACACACACACACACACACACACACACATATGCATATGCAGTTCAAGCTTTAGAAGAAACTTACAAAAAATTTTGGGAGTAGAACCGTTTACAGATTGGGAAGTAGCTGCATATGTGTACATATACAAGCCCTTAACAATCAAATTGCTTTTGCAGAAAGTCCATAATCTCTAGGTCATCTGGAAAATATTTCTTTATGTCAAACATGTACAGAACATATTTTTTTGACCTTACTTGTGGCTGTCAAAGGGGAATAATGAACTCACATTTACAGATAACCATTTCCACACCATACTTTATTTTTAAGTGTTGCCTTTTCAACTCTAATCCATAAAATCTGAAAAGTGGTAAAAAAGAGAAAACAAAATGTCCAGTGAACATTATTTAAAATACTGTGCTTCTGTGAAGGAAATACTGTGTAGTGTCTGTTGCCTGAGGGGAAGAAGATAGCAAATGTCGTTTGTGGAATAAATATATATAATTGCGTGTCACTGAGCCCGCACTGAAAAGCTGTAGATGTTATTGGTTCTCACTGTTTGATTGCCTCGCTAGACGAAGCAGTTGAGAAGCAATCCTCAGGTTCTTGTTCACTTCATTTTAGAAAAGAAAAAAGGATGAGAATACAGAAAGTGGCTTTCACTAAGTGGCAGAGAACAGGGAGGTAGAATTTGTTTCCAGTAGTTTTTGATGTGTTCAAATGTGATCAAGATTTATGTTGTAACTAGGCATTTGACTTAGATCTATCTTTTAATAAGCATTAGTTACACTTGCAATGACTGGTGATCATTCTATGTGTTCCAAGCATTGTTCAAATAAATTATTAGGGAATTGGAGCAAATATTGCTTTTTGAGTGTGACTATTTCTCTGATTGTGATACCTTTCTTTACTGTGACTGCTGAGCTGATGTGGTTTGTGTGACAGCTGAATATAATATATGAGTAATACTTTCTACTGCTTAGTTGGGTTTATATTTTATTTCCTTTTACACTTGTTCATTGACTCTACTTTCATTTAACAGGAAAAAAAATCAATTGCATAGGAGAAAATAGAGATGTTTCAGTCTTATTAATAGACCAAAGCCTGGTTAAGGAGACAATGGTTGTGTAATGAAAGGTGTTTAACATTAGAAGACCTGGATTAAAATCTTGGCTCAGCTCCTGGCTTGTTGAGGAAACAACTCACAGACTCAGTCTCCTTGAGTTATAATACAGCACAGGCAAAATGCATTTATCATACAGTAATAAGTGTGCCATATGAAAATATTCTCAGGTAGACAGCATTTCTAGTGAAGTTTATTGTATATAATTTCAAATTAAAATTATATATGTAATAAACTGAATAAGTGTCTTTGCTAATGGCATGAAATTCAAATGTCTAATAAAATGTTAAACTCATTTTAAACTTTCTAAATTTTCAGACTTGAAATTGGTGGCAAATGAATGGTCAATGCCCTGATAAAATATCAGACATTCCTTATAGAACAGACTCTTTGGATTCAGGGAACATAATGCAGAGCTTTGAAAAAATATGTGAATATAAAAAGCAACTTTTAAAAAATGATCATTTTGGTCTTATATTTTCTATACATTCGTATTTTTTATTCCTTCCAAATGATTACATGTTTTCTTTCTCTAGCATGATTTTAGTCAATTTTACTTTTTTGTACTTTTCTACCTCAAGAAAATATATAAAGACGTACATCAAATTCTCAGGAACACTTCCATGCATGATGTTTATAGCCACTCATGCACTATATTTTTATATATTAGATACTAGAAAACTCTTGTTTCTCCAGTAATATTTGTGAGAGAATATATGTGTATGTGTATGTTACATTTTAGAGAACAAACAAAATAATTAGATACAATCTGTAGAGGTTACATTGGTTATTTGTCTTAATGTTTTTGCTCAAAACATGTCACTGAGGGCTGGGTGCTTTGGCTCACTCTTATAATCCTAGGATTTTGGGAGGCTGAGGCAGGAGGATCGCTTGAGCCCAGGAGTTCAAGACTAGCCTGGGTAACATGTCAAAACCCTGTCTCTACAAAATATACATAAAAATAGCCTGGTGTGGTGGCATACACCTGTAGTTGCAGCTACTCCGGAGGGTAAGGTGGGAGAATCAATAGAACCCAGGAGGTCAAAGCCATAGTGAGCTGTGATCATACCACTGCACTCCAGCCTGGATGAAACAGCAAGACCTTGTCTCAAAAAAAAGAAAA
>NW_016107473.1:2175970-2177514 GCF_001604975.1 Cebus imitator
AAAAAAAAAAAAAAAAAAAAGTCACTTGGACCGAAAGGGAATGTAAAAATTTGAAATTAACCCAATCACTAGCAAGAATCTATGAACTATTATGGTGAAAATGAGATATGTTTATTTGCCATGTTTTTATTAATGCTGAATTAGTATTATATAAATACTGTGTAATATTGGAAAACTTAGGAATCTTCCCTCAAAAGTTGACCAAATATCTCTACAGTTTCTGCTGGTAGCATTGAAATGCCAGGAGGTAGACCACCATCAGTTGGAGTCATCAGTTTAGAACTCAGGGTTGCAGATTCTGATACCCTATAGAGAGAGGTCAAAGACCAGGGTGAGGTAGTTGGATCTTTGTGCTTTTAAACAATGGAGAAAATCGTTAGGAATTATCTTGAGTAAAATCACCGGTAAAGTTTCCTCTCTTGGTGACCTAGATTAAACTTTGGACCTTGAAAAATACTAGCTAAAAATAGCTATTGAAGAGTTTGTTTATTGCACTTGATACATTGGCCCCAGGGAAACTCAGGCACTCAGATTCCTTAGGTTTCATGGTAAACCTAGCTGCCCACAGAAAAAATTTTCTTCCTTTCCCTTCTGATTCTGATCCTATCTACAAACAAAATAATGTATGGCATTTACGCTACAGCTTGTAAAAGCCAGTGAACTCGTTGCTATGGGTAACTATTATAAATCACTAATGAATTAAAATGTTAGTAACTGTGTAAAATCTCAGTTTTTTTCCTGTACAAGTCAATTAGAAACGGAGTTGGTTACTATGTAAACACTATCTCCCTACTTCTGGCTCTGTTGATCAGCTACAATGTAAAAAGTTGGGTTGCTTCTTTAAAAAGGTTTTGATAGCTAATAGGGATTTATGTCATTTCCTAAAGTTTCTAAGATTCAACTTTATCAGTGAGTAGTCTCTCTTTCAGTAGTTAATGGTGAGCCGTGGTTTAAAAAGTGGAGAGCCTGGATCACTAGTCTTGCAGGAAGAATGGAGTATGCTGTTGATGTTTTTCAGAGGTCCTTTATTGTATTCTTCCAGGCTTCTTCCTGAAATACCGGAAGGTTAAATGGAAATGAGTTCCCTAAAGTGGTGTGTCCGTCAAACACCATGGTCTGTTTTTCCCTTTTTATACATTACCTTAAGCCCAATAAATAAAGGAATGAACAAATAAAACCTTTGTTGTAAAGGATTCATAACATTTCAATCTGTAAGAAAATGAAATTATAAATTCATTATTATTTTTATTTCCCATTTATTTTATTGCATTTTAGGTTTTGGGGTACATGTGAAGAACATGCAAAATTGTTGCCTAGGTACACATGTGGCAGTATGATTTGCTGCCTTCCTCCCTATCACCTACATCTGGCATTTCTCCCCTTGCTATCTCTCCCCAGCTCCCCACCCCCCACCATCCCTCCCTTATTTCCCCCCAACTGACCCCCGTGTGTAGTGCTCCCCTCCCTGTGTCCATGTGTTCTCATTGTTCAACACCCGCCTATGAGTGAGAACATGCGGTGTTTGATCTTCTGCTCTTCTGTCA
>NW_016107473.1:2181683-2218502 GCF_001604975.1 Cebus imitator
TGTAGTTAGAACTGCTTTGGCGATGGTGGCCCGCCTCTGTTGGGTGGAGTCTCTCTGCTGTGGTGGGTTGCCTTGGCAACGGCGGGCTGCCTCAGCAGTGGAGGGTTGCCTTGGCAACGGCGGGCTGCCTCAGCAGTGGAGGGTTGCTTTGGCAACAGCGGGCTGCCTCAGTATTGACTGACTACCTCTGTCGCGGCAGGCTGCCTCGGTAATGGCGGACGCCCCTCCCCCACAGAGCTGTCCAGTCCAGGGTTCAGCTGTGCTTGCTGTGAAACTCTCAATGCAGAGTTTCTGGTTGCTGTTCTTTTGTGGGGGTGGGACCAGCCGAGCCTGATTGCCTGGCTCCCTGCCTCAGAGCCTTTTTTAAGTTGGTGTTCCAGTCGCCTGTTGAAGAGGCGCCGGGGTCTGTTTGTTTTCCCCTGCGGCCACTCACTGTGCTGGCTTAAATGGAGGTACTGAGGTTTGTGGCGTTTTTTTTTTTGCCCTGGAATCTACTGTCCTGGTTCCCTGCTCAGTCCCCTTTTTAAACAGACGAATGGGCGATTTCCCGTGGCTCCAATCGCCAGCCAAAAGGGCACCCGGACCGGTGTATTTTGTACGGAGAACCACTGCTCCGGGGTGCCAACAAAGCAGCCGTGCGGGGCAAAGCAGCAGCGCCGGCTGGCACAGCTGCGCTGGCCGAAACAGCCGCGCTGGTGACCTGTGGAGCGCCTCTGCCTGGGAATTTCCTAGTCTGTGGGCAATAAAAATGCAGTGTCCACTCACCCTCTGTGCTTTCACTGGGAGCTGCAATCCTGAGCTGTTCCTAAACGGCCATCTTGGATCCTCCCACTATAAATTCATTATTGAGGAAATTCAAGAAGACTTAGATCGTGTTTTATTAACAGTAAAGTTATTCATGTCACATGGACATTTTACAAGTCTTGGAAGTTGTACTTTAATTATCATATTACACAAGAATAAAGACCAAAGTCAGCAGAAGCATAAAAGAAGAGAAAAGCTCATAGTGTATACATGAATGCATTTTGCATTTGGGATGAAGTAAGTCTTCATTATGCAAGAATGTCTTGCATTTTCTTGGATGTTCAGTATCTTGGGCTTCTACTTACTGAGTACTATCAGTAGTAGAGCCTATTGTTCCTGGTGACAATAAAAAATGTTCTCAGCTGGGTGTAGTGGCTCATACCTTTAATGCCAGCACTTTTGGAGGCCAGGGTAGGAGGACTGCTAGACCTCAGGAGTTTTAAACTAGCCTGGGCAGTAAGGCAAGATGCCATCTCTACTAAATAAATAAATAACAAATAAAAAAGCCAGATGTGGCAGTGTGTCATATGCCTGTAGTCACAGCTATTAGAGAGGTTAAGGTAGGAGCATTGCTTGAGTATGGAGGTTGAGGCTGCAGTGAGTCATGATGATACCACTGTACTCCAGCCTGGGTGCAGAGTGAGACTCTGTTCCCCCCGCCAAAAAAAAAAAAATGCTTTTGCAGATTTACAAGTGCTCCCCAGGAGGCTGCTAACCTCAACGTCACTGCCTGATCATGAAAACTTACTTCGTCTTATTTAACTTACCATCAGTCATTCTCTCAGTTGCCTACCCCAGCTCCTTTCTCCCCACCGGTGGCTGATCTTGATTCTGTTGCCTCCCTCCTCCTTATTCCAGCATTTGTTTTATCAATTAAAAATTCTCTTGCATCTTTCATTTTTCTTTCTCTGCTGGCTTCTTTCTTTCAACCTGCAGATATAATCTTGTATTTCTAATCATGCACAGAACCCAACAAAACATTTGACATGCAAATAAAATGTTGTATCCTAACATCATATCTTCTTATGCTTCTATCATTATTATTTTTTTTCTTTGGCTGTAGACTTCTAGAGGTATTCTGATTATCATAAGCCTCAGCATAAATGTAAAGGGGAAATCATGTTTGTTTAATGGATAGGTGAATGTAGTGCTAATAACTCTTTGATGGGATTCATATGCTCACTGTATTTCCAGGAGGTCTTTGGGTGCTGGATTTGGGGATTGGATTTTTTGGCTTTGTTTCACTCTTATGCTTTATTCTCCAGGACGTTGTGTTCTGCTAATGATGAGAAGTATATTTTGAAGTTCTTTCCTTCTCTCTTCCTCCTTTTTCCTTTCTTGCTAAAAATACTCATATTACGGTTTTATCAGGTACTAAGTAGCCAAGTTGAATTATATATCCATCATGTTCATCCTTTGAAAGGAATTTTACTTATCTTTTTGTATAAATGAAAATTGTCTATTCTCACTGACATCTTCCAAATTGAAATTTTCCTCTATTTCTAAATATGTGTTTTTAAAAAATGATGCCCTTTAACTCTCTTCAAAAGCTTGGTAGAGGATGATTTATCAATTTGAGAAAGGTTAGCTATGGATATCATTTACCTGAGAAATACCAGTTGATTTTTATCACCTTTTGGAGCAAACTTATTTGTTTTTCATCTTCTATTATAAGGATATACATATTTGGAGAACTGATACTTTTCTAATATGCAAGATATTTTAAAACATATTTTCTCCTAAAACACTGTTTTTTCATCTTTTTTTCCTGTCATTTGTTATTAAGTTTCATGAAGGAATGGAGTAGTAACTCCTATTATTTTTCCCTTCAGTCTACTCTGCTGCTTCAAAATATGCTCATATCCAACTAGCTGTTTAGGTAATTTCATTTTCTACAAACTTACATGCTTTGGCAATAATTTCTTCTTTACAAAGTGTTTATTAAATTTATCATGTACATATGTGACAGTGTGTATGTACTGTTTACACAGTAATAATAAGGCAAACACTGTGTGCTTAAGTGTTTGCTGGTTAAGAAATAGGACATTATCAGAATCTTATAAGCATCCTGTGGCCCTCTCTGACCACCTCTCCCTTTACTACTTTATGTAGATAAGCACCATGTGGAGTTTTGTGTAAATCCCTTCCCTGCTTTGATTTATAACTTTCCTAACTACGTTAGGAATATTTCCTGAATACGTTAGGAATATTTCCTAAATACAATATTCTGTTAGTTTTACTGCTTTTTGAACTTTATATAAATATAATTATATTATTTAAAAAATGATCAATGATATGTGTATATATGCTGTCATGTTGATGTCTGTAGTTACAGTGTACTCATTTGATTTGCTCTAGAGTATTTCATTAAATGAATACACCACAATTAAATTATCACATATACATTTGGTGGGCGTTGAAGTTATTTTTCTGGTATTTTTGATAATGTGAATACCACTTTTATGGGGATTCTTGTGAATATCTTCTAGATAACGCATTTAGGAGTTATTTTTAGGGTTCACGTGTTGGATTGGAATTGCTGGATCATAAGACGGTACATGTTTAAGCTTACTACAAAATGCCAACGTATTTTTTAAAGTGATTGTTTCAATTTGTACATCACCTAGTAGTTGATGATACAGTCTTAAAGATTTGCTGGTGTGTCAAGTGTAAAGTGTTTGGAGGTTGCTATATTTACTCCCCTGAAAAATTCTTGTTCTTTTATAAATATTTCTCTCCTCAGTTGTTATCTATTTTATTGACTTGTTGCATTTCTTAATATACTGTGAATGTGAATTTTAGTTTTGTGTTTTACATCAAAAATATCTCAGCTTGTGGCTTTTCTTTTCATTCTATTTATGTATACTAAGATGATATTAATTTAATCATGTTCAGATTAGTCTGTCCCTTTTTAATTGATAGATAATTATAGATATTTATGGGGTACATGTGTTATTTTGATTCATTAATATAATGTGTAGTGATAAAATCAGAATAATTGGGATACCCATCACCTCAAACATTTATCATTTCTTTATATTGGGAACATTTCACATCTCTTCTAGCTATTTGGAAATATATAATAGATTATTATTAACTGTAGTCACCCTACTGCACTATTGAACACTAGAACTTATTCATTCTATCTAACTGTATTTTTGTACTATTAGCCAACCTTTCTTCATTCCTTCTCTCCTCTACTCTCCCCAGCTCTGGTAAGCACCATCCTACCCTCTATCTCTGTGAGATCCATTTCTTATAGCTCCTACATTTATGTGATAACATGTGATATTTGTCTTTCTCTGCCTGGCTTATTTCAGTTAACATGATTTCCTCCAGGTCATCCCTGTTGTTGCAAACAACACGAGTTCATTGTTTTTTAAGACTGAATGAAAATATCCCATTGCGTATAGATACCGCATTTTCTTTATCCATTTATTCGTTGATGGACACTTGGTTGATTCCATATTTTAGTTGCTATGAATAGTGCAGCAATAAACATGGTAATGCAGATATTTCCTCGACAGATGGCTTTCCTTTCTGTTGGATACATAATCTGCAGTAGGATTGCTAGATAATATGGTATTTCTATTTTTCATTTTTTGCCCAACCTCTGTCGCTGTTCCCCATAATGGTTATACTGTCTTACATTCCCTGGCAACAGTGTACAGGAATTTTCTTTCCTCCACTTCCTTACCAGGGTTTATCTTTTGTCTTTTTAATAATAGCCATTTTAACTGGGGTGAGATTTTGCTTATTGTGATTTTGATTTGCATTTCCCTGATGATTAGTGATATTGCATGTTTTTTCATGTATTTGCTGGCCATTTTTATGTCCTTTGAGAAATGTCTATTCGGATGATTTGTCCATTCAAAAAATTGGAGTATTTGTGTTTTTGCTATTAAGTGGTTTGGATTCTTTATATATTCTTGTTATTAATCTTTTGTCAAATGGATGATTTGCAGATATTTTCTCCTATTCTGTAGGTTATCTCTTCATTCTGTTGAGTATTTCCTTTGCTGCGTAGAAGATTTTTAGCTTGATATAATTCTATTTGTCAGTTTTGATTTGGTTACCTATGCTTTTCAGATCTTACCTCAAAAATTTTGCCCAGAACAATGTCCTAAAGTATTTTTTTCTTTTCTTTTCTTTTCTTTTCTTTTCTTTTCTTTTCTTTTCTTTTCTTTTCTTTTCTTTTCTTTTCTTTTCTTTTCTTTTCTTTTCTTTCTTTCTTTCTTNTTTTGTAGCTTCATAGTTTCAGGTCTTACACTGAAGTATTTATTTAATTCATTTTGGTTTGATTTTTGTATACAGTGAGAGAGATAAAGGTTCTGCATATGGATATCCAGTGTTCCCAGAACTGTTTATTGAAGAGACTGTTGTTTCCTCAATGTATTTCGTTAATGCATTTGTTGAAAATGAATTGGCTGTAAATTTGTGGATTTGTCTCTGGGTTCACAATTCTGTTCCATTAATTTATGTGTCTGTTTTCATGCCAGTACCATTATATTTTGATTGTGATAGCTTTGTAGCATATTTTGAATTCAGTTAGTGTGATGTCTCCAGATTCTTTTGTTCAGGATTGCTTTGGCTATTTGAAGTCTTTCATGATTCTGTATGCATTTTAGGATTTGTTTTTTCTCTGTTTCTGTGAAGAGTGTCATTGGTATTTTAATACAGATTGCATTGAATCTGTAGATCACTTTGGGTAGATAAAGGGATATTTTAATGATACTGATTTCTTCATTTCATTAACATAGAATTTCCTTGCATTCTTTTGTTTTTATCTTTAACTTCTTTCATCAGTATTTCATAATTTTTATTATAGATCTTTCACCTCTTTGGTTGAATATATCACTAGGTATTTTATATTTTTTGTAACTATTGTAAATGGGATTCCTTTCCTGATTTCCTTTTCAGATTGTTTCCTGTTGGCATATACAAATGCTATTGAATTTTTTTTTTTTTTTTTTTTGAGACAGTCTCACTCTGTCACCCAGGCTGGCGTGCATTGGTGCAATCTCAGCTCATTGCCACCTTTACCTTCTGGGTTCAAGCAATCCTCCCACCTTAGCCTCCCAAATATTATATCTGGGACCACAGGCACGTGCCACCATGCCCGGCTAAACTTTTGTATTTTTTGTAGAGACAGGGTGTCACCATGTTGCCCAGGCTGGTCTTGAACTCCTGGGCTCAAACGATCTGCCCGCCTCAGCCTCCCAAAGTTCTGAGATTACAGGCATGAGCCACTTTGCCCGGCCATCAAATGCTACTGATTTTTGTATGTTGATTTTGTATTCTTCAACTTTACTGAATTTGTCAGGTCTAACAGTTTTTTTTTAGTGTAGTCTTTAGGCTTTTTAAAATATGAGATCATGTTGACTGCAGTGTGTTTCTTTTATAATATGTTTTTTTTGTGCATATTAAGAAATTCCTCTGTCATAAGTTCACAAATATATTTGATTATGACTTTTTACGTTGTTTATGAAGTCAAGATCCATTTTCATTTATTTTTATATAGATAAATTTTCATTACTCTTTATTGATTAGATAATTTGTTTCCCACTCATCTCTAATGCCTGATCTATAATAAAGTTTTCTTATATGTGCATGTTTATTTCTGGACTCTATTCTATTTGTCTGTTTATCTGAATGTGTAGCAGAGGTACATTATTTTAATTACTATAGTTCTATATGAAAATCTTATCTTCTTCTTCTGGAGTGTCCTGGTTTTTCATGGCCCTTTACTCTTCAATATACATTATAGAATTGACTAATCAAAGTCCCAAAAGACTCCTGCTAATAGTATGGTTGGGATTATATTGAATCTATATAATAAATAGGAGAGAACCAACTTCTTTCTGACATTGATTATTCTTATTTATTTATTTATTTTTTGAGACAGAGTCTCACTCTGTTGCCTAGGCTGGAGTGCAGTTCAGCTCACTGTAACCTCTGCCTCCTGGGTTCAAGTGAGTCTCCTGCCTCACTCAGCCTCCCAAGTAGTTGGGATTACAGGTGTGTGCCAGCATGCCTGGCTAACTTTTGTATTTTTGCTAGAGATGGGGTTTCATCATGTTGACGAGGATAGTCTCGAACCCCTGACCTCAGGTGATTCATCCATCTCCATTTCCCAAAATGTTGCAATTACAGGCTTGAGCCACTGTGCCCGGCTTGTTGATTCTTCTTCACTGAAAATTTACCAATGAAGCCATTGTTTATTTACATTTTAAAATGTTTTTAAATAAATGTTTATGAAATTCCTGTAAAAGACTTGCACAGAAAATTAATCCCAACCCTTAACATAATTTATGAGTCTTATAATATTTTCAGATATTAACTTTGAAAATTACATATTTTACTTTGATGTCATTTAATGCCTCAAATAAAATAAATATAATTGTCAACAATAAATGAATGATTAGTCACACAGATTTATCCCTTTCCTCCACAGGGCAATGTTTCTTCCAACTGTTGATGCCTCTTGAATATCATTCCTCAAGTTTATTATCACTTCCATTCCTCATGTCAGTGGCATAGCTAATTATTTAGAAGGCAGGTGGTTTTCCATGTAATTATAGTTGGTTGTGTAGGCAATTATCTTTTCTGAAATGTATGTCATATACCATATAAATACCTGTTACATTACAGAATATAATAAATAGCTAACACAATAGTTAATACTTAGTTGATGCTGACTATATATAATTCTCTAGCTTATTATCATAATAATACACCTCATATCATTGAAGTCTTTTACAGTTTTCCAAGTTCTTTCATCACAGTGTTTCATTTGGATATACCAACAACAGTTTCAAGGCATCCTTATTTTGAAGAGGAGGAAACTGAAACGTGGGAAGACTAAATAACTTGTAAAAGATCACAGAAGTGATATCTAGTAGAGATGAGCTTCCAATTCAGGTTTATTGAACTCAGAATCAATGCTTCTGCCCTTACCTGTTATTTGTGATGATGGTAAAGACTGGGGGACTGTAGGCCAAATAGGTCCTCTGACCTCTTTTATAAATGTCAGCTTATCTAACATGAATGCCTTAGGTAGGCTGTGCAGATTACAGTCCTTGGGAGACTTCCTGCCTCTGTCTGGTATTATACCCAGCCCAGTTTGCACCTGCTTACCTTCCAAGTTCCTGTGGGCATTTGCATCTGTGACCTTTGCCTTTGAATAAGCCTGCCGTTTCCTATAATATACATGCATTTTTTGCTTCCTTGAACTTTCTACTTTATATTTGTTCTGATTACTTATCAGCAAACAAATCTTTTAGACTGTCTTGTAGTTCTATTATGGAGAAAGTTAGAAAGTTATTATTCTAAGAATAGGCACAAAACATATAATACAGTGCCTTAATGTGTGCTTACAAAATTACTTGATGATGAAAAAGATTTAAATCTTCCTCTAAATAATAAGATTTTATAGTTATCTATCAAAATCGAATTATGTTGAAGTCACTTCACCTCATCATAAACAAAAGTGTTTAACACTTTTTATCAACAGATAAAATGTTGTTGGCTTGTAAAATCAAACTTATTCTGCACTTGGTACTATATGGAATTTTATCAAGTTATTTGTTGGGAAAGGTTTGGGTTATGTGGTTATTCTTGGTAGAAGAGTTGTATAAAATCTGCCAAGTAAAAATTTTTTGCATATAAAGTGTTTGACATGCCATATTATTATATTGGATGACACCTCCTTCCACATGCAGATGTTAATCTTTGTCCTCTCCTTGTAGGGTTCTCCTTATATAACAATATTCATAGGAGCAATAATTGTTCCCCCAAATTTGGATGTCTTTCAGTAGCTCAGAGTTTCACTTAGCACCAAAAATTAATTAAGGCTTAATTAAAAGAAGTGATTATTGATGAAAATGATGACCTGTTAACTCCAGAAAGATAGGATGCTTTCATGCATTCTCCTCCTTCAAGGTTGGCTTTTGAATTTTGAACAATGGATTTCAATGCAATCCATCCTCAATTTGTAGGAAGCACTGTTTTATTTGGAATTTAAAAAGGAAGATCTGTTAGGCAAAATTGCAGCACAAGTTATTTTTAATGTAAGACCATGTATTAATCAAAACAGCTGTGAGGGTTACTAGGTAGACTGTAACACCGGGTGGCAATAACATGTCTTCCTCATTACAATTAATACGGATGACTTGCAGAGACCTCCTGTACGTGATGGCCTTTCTCTATGGGCATCCTCACTTGGTGGTAGGGAAAATGAGTATAGGCTGTATGAAACAATTTCAGCACCACCCTGAGCTTAATAGAGCCGTCTTTCATTGCCTGTTAACAAGCTGTGCTGCTGCCATAAAATGTTCAAGCTGACAAATGCTGTCAAAGCTCCTTCAATGCAAAGATTTTCTGCCATATTTAACATGTTAACTTTTCTTTTAATGATGCCAAAACACACATCAGTTGTTTGTGCAATGTGCAGTGTGATCTCTGAAGCCATCCCATTAGCTGAAAAGTATAGTCAGTGTCCTGTTCCAGTGACTATTAATGGTAAAATTCTTCAATTAAAAACCGTGGAGTTATGCTGACTCAACCATTCACTTTATCCCAGAAGTAAAATAGATATTCACACTTGCTGCGAAATTGAGTTTGTTTAGCTTGATTTTCAGTATATTATATTAGCCATGAATGTATCGTAGAGGCTAAGGTACAAGCTAAGAGTGATAATTCTATGAAGGTTTATTATGAGATTCCCATATGTGACTCAAGGTTTTATACAACTTGATATACTACCTAATACTAGTCTTCCGGTTCCATTATTGCAACTAATTAACACATATGTTGTTCCTATTGTGTGCCAGGCTCTGTTCTTAGTGTTTCATATGTATCTACTCATTTAATTTTCACAACAATCCTACTTATTAGGTGTCATTGTCCTCACTTAAAGATTCAAAAAACAGAGAGAGAGAAATCAGGCAGAAGAGATTCAATAATTTGTCTAAGGCCATATAGACAGGATATGATAGAGTCTCTATAAGAATGCAGATAATCTGATTCCAAAATATGTGCTGTTAACTAAAACTAATGCATCAAATTGACTCAAATGACATCAAATACACCCTTGACATTAAAGGGAGTACACAAACTGAATGCCTACCTTTCTGATGGAGATGTTTATGTTGCAGCTACCAAAGAGAATGGATTCTTTTATAAATTGCATTTAGGATCACAGGTTTTAGATTACCCTTGTGGTCACGTTTTCCAAGGCTGAAAATGGAGAACAGTTGTAGCAGGAAGAGTGGATGTTTATAGTTTCTATTTTCCTTCTTTTTCTTCGTGGATCTTTCACTCCCCATGCACTACTGCAGCCTGCAAACTCAGATGGTGCAAAATTCTCAGTGGAATTAAATTTCGGTTGTTACCTTTAATAACTGTAGAGCACCCCTTTGGAAAGTTCTCACTAGTACCCTTTTTGTTTGTTCTTTTTTTGCCAAATTAAACTTTAATATTTTATAACATCATGAGGAAGCTGCTGATTTTAAGAACTGGGATTCATATTTTCTTTTTCCTTTTCCCTTCTATACATATAAATCAGCAAGTAACAAAAAGAGTGATTCCCACTGCAGAGTCATTATCCCCAGTGAGTTGAATATGGGCATTATAATTCACCAGCAGCTGATGACTGAGTAGACTTAAAGAAAGAATAAAAAGGTAGATCTTAAGGATAAATTACAACTGTAATAATTTCTTCCACAAGATACACATGAAACTGAAATGTTTGACAGGCAGCCAGACCAGAAAATCAGGAAGTTTGGATTTTTCTCTTCAGATGAATCAGTTTCTCCACATCTTGTTCTGATCAGTGTCCTCGCTAAGTCTCGTTACAGGAATCTCTGACCCATTTCAAGTAGACATTTTGAAAACCCACTTTGGTTTCCAGGCAGTGATTTCTGCCTTTGCTGGATTTTAGAATATAAAGGTCATTCGTCTGTATCTTAGAAGGATGATTCACATATTTATGTTGTAGAAAGTAGGCTGAGAAGAAAAATGTGCTACTTTATTAATTAGGGCCCTTTAACATTTCATACTCTCAAGCTTAATCATTTGCTTGTTTGAACTAAAGTCATCTTCCTTAATCACCATCATTAGCGGCTGTCCATGAATGATTACCTCTGAATTTTATTAGCATGTTATTATTTAATGCATTTTACATTCCCCATTAGGGATTAGATATTATCCAATATTTTACTATATCAATATATTTTTTTAAAACATGAGATTAACTATGGGAATGGGCTACCTCTGTCTTCCTGCTCCCTCAGTGGTTCTCAAATTGATGTGGAGGTGGTGTTGACAGGACATAGAGAGCGATTTGGGAAACTAACCTGTCTATTCTTGGTGTTGTTTTAGAGCTTAAAACTCAGTGGGTGATGTCAAAGCATTTATACCGCAAAGATGAGAACCGCTGCTCTAATCTTGAACGTTTCCAGTGATGAAAACCTTGCTCACAATCGTTTGGAAATAGCCTGTGACACTTTGGGATTCCCTTGAAAATTCTTCTGTATACCCAGCAGAGTGACTCATTAGGTTCACTAGTTCCTAGTTCTCATCTTTAAGCAAATACGAAATAAACCTGTTCCTTCTGTATCCGATGGTCTTTCAAATATCTAGAGCCATCTTAATATTCCTACTGATTATTCATGCATACATTGATTGGGACGTGCCACGATTTCCTATATGATATATTTTGAAAACCTCTCATGATCATGGCTCTCCTCCGTATCTTCTGTGTGTGAAAATAAATACCACATTCTATAAAAAAGCACCACATAGACTTGCCATTAAGAGCTCATTTATTATTTTGTCCTGAGTATTGCAGAAGCTCCTATCAGGCAAGCACTGACTTCTTGTTGTGTCCCCAGTACCATGGACAGTGGTTGGTGCACAGTAGTGACTCAGTCAATAATTGTTGAATGCATGAGCCCCCAGGCCTACACTAAGGTTAGGAACTGACAGCGAATTGGCCATAAGGGGTGGAATGAATTTTAGTGCTTGTAAGATTGGTCCATAACACTCAATAAAATGGTTTTGCAAGTTGTACATTCATGCTTGCTTGTATTGCTTGTTAATGCCAACTGCTTCCTGGGCTTAAAATGACTACCAGAATGTCCTGCACACTCAAAAGCAATATTGTTGCAGTCAAATACAGACTTACATCAATAAAGCTCTGCATTTTATAACTTATGAGGTTTAAGAGTTTAAGAAAATTACTTTTGAAAGGAATATGAATCTAAATGGATAAATGAGTCATCGTATTAAAGTATCTGTTGGAAAATTAGAATTAGGCACATTACAATAATTAGGCACAGTGTTTATTGGATAAGTGTGCTAATGTATGGTTTAGTTAATAATCATTCAGAAATAAAAGTTTTCTTTTTAAATACCTGTTGTGTGTTGGACATTTTCAAGGCTCTTGAGATACAATATTAAGGACAAAGTCCATATTTTATGGGTCTTATATTTTAATTGAGAAACACAGACAACAGATAATTGAATAAATAAGGCAGAGAAAATAATTCTGGATAATCATAAGTGAAATAAATCTACAGAGTACTGTGCTAAATATCAGCAGTGAGGAAGTGAGGGATGAGATGAGAAGGAGTCAGCTATGCAAGGTGCTGATCATGTTAGCTGATGGAAGGAAATGCAAAGGTCCTTAGGTGAGAGAGAGCTTGGTATGCTCAAGGAAGATGAGTTCAGGTGAGCTGCAGAAGAATGGCAGCTGGAGTTTGGGGAGAAGATTGGAGGCCTATAGGCCTCACTGTGATACCCTTATGGACCATAGTGAAGACGACTTATGAACTACATTGAAGATTTATTTTATTTTTCATTTCAACAGTTTTAAGGCTACAGGTGGTTTTTGGCTACATGGATAAGTTATTTAGTTGTGATTTCTGAAATTTCAGTGCACCCATCACCTGAGTACTATACACTGTACCTCATATGTAGTCTTTTATCTTTCATACCCCTTCCAAATTTCCCCCTGGAGTCCTTTGCAACTTCATACATTAGCTCCTACATATAAGTGAGAACATACAATATCGGATTTTCCATTCCTGAGTTACTTCACTTAAAATAATGGCCTCTGGCTCCATCCAAGTCTCTGTAAAATATGTTATTTCGTTCCTTATTATGGCTGAGCAGTATTCCATGGTGTATATATACCACATTTTCTTTATCGATTCATTAGTTTATGGGCATTTACGTTGGTTCCATATTTCATAATTGCAAATTGTGTGCTATAAACATATGTGTGCATGTGTCTTTTTCATATAAGGACTTCTTTTGGGTAGATACCCGGTAGTGGGATTGCTGGATTGGATGGTAGCTCTACTGTTTTTTCTTTAAGAAATCTCCATACTGTTTTCCATAGTGGTTGTAATAGTTTACATTCTTACCAGCAGTTTATAAGTGTTCATTTTCACCACATCTATGCCAACATCTATTGTTTTATGACTTTTTAATAATGGCCATTCTTGCAAGAGTAAGGCTTTATCTCATTGTGGTTTTAATTTGCATTTCCCTGATGATTAGTGATGTTGAGCATTTTTTCTAAGTTTAATGGCTATTTGTATATCCTCTTTTGAGAAATGTCTGTTCATGTCATTTGCCCACTTTTTGATGGGGCTATTTGTTTTTTTCTTGCTGATTTGATTGAGTTCCTTGTAGATTCTGGATACTAGTCCTTTGTCAGATGCATAGTTTGCAAATATTTTCTCCCACTCTGTGGGTTATCTGTTTATTCTGCTGATGATTTATTTTGCTTTGCAGAAGCTTTTTAGTCTAATTAGGTCCCATTTATTTATTTTTGTGTTTTCACATTTGCTTTTGTGGTCTTAGTCATCAAAGACTAAAATCTTAGATTTTTTTTCTGATGTTATCTTCTAGAATTTCATTGTTCCAGGTTTTAATTTAAGTCATTGACCACTCTTAATTGTTTTTCTATGTAAGGTGAGAGATTAGGGTTGAGTTGGGCAGACTTTTAATATAGGTTCTTAGGGACACAGTGTTAAACTGGGAGAACTATGAAGACTGGGAGAACCTAGGTGTATTAGTTCATTTTTATACTGCTGTGAAGAAATACCTGAGACTAGGTAATTAAAAGAAAAAGAGATTTAATGGACTCACTGCCATGAGTACTTACCTCATAGCAGAAGGTGAAGGAGGAGCAAAGGCATGTCTTACATGGCAGCAGGCAAAAGAGTGTGTGCAGGGGAACTTCCCTTTATGAACCCATGAGATCTCTTAAGACTTATTCACTATCATGAGAACAGCATGGGAAAAAACCTTCCCCCTGTGATTCAATTACCTCCCATCAGATCTCTTCCACAACATGTGGGGATTATGGAAGCTACCATTCAAGATGAGATTTGGGTGGGGACACAGCCAAACCATATCAATAGGAGTTGTTGTAAGTAAGTTAGGAGAGAAGTGATGGTGGCTTGTACTAGTATAGTGATAACAGTCATGAAGAGAAGTGATTGGATTTGAGATACGTGTTGGCACTAGCATTCACAGGTCTTACTGAGGGGAAATGGGTGACACGTTGCAGCAGGAGAGAGGAAAAAAGGATGGACTTTAAATATAATGGCAAAGAGTTAGGGAAAAGTCGTGCCAAATTCTGTTCCTGGAATTATTAATGCTATTCTTTATATAAATGGACATTGGAGTTTATGATATAATATTGTCACTTTGAAGTACAATCAATATAGGAAGGAAGTTTGGAAATATGTACTGGAAATCTTAAAAATCAGATCACTTTTCCCATCTCACATGTAGACACAAAGTCAATCATTGATACATGCTAGATATTTTTTCTTTTGCATAGCTCCCTTATCTTTACTCAATGCATGAAAAATATAAATAAATATATCTGATATTTGTCATTCCTTAGTACTATGAAAAGTGACAACCCCCACGTCCCCCACCTCCCCACCACCACTGGCCAGTGTTTGACCTGCACATCTATAAATTTTCTTAGCTTTCCAAAACAGCGCAAGGTTTCACAAAGATAAAACACTTCATTTACATAACCAGGAATAATTTGGCTGGCAAACTCAAAGAGATACAGTTTATGGATGAAGTTTAACACATTCATTTGGATTGGCTGTGTCCCATGTGTTCCTTGTGCTTGCAGAGGGTTCCATCTGTTCAGCTTTTGGCCAGAGACCATTGTGCCTGTGAGCATTGAAATTTCTTATTGCAAAGGCCCAGTATTTCATAACTGGTTTATGGTACCCCAGACACTCACCAGTAACACGGTTAATTAGTAGCAACATGAGTAACCATTATTCTAGAACTCTGATACCTGCCTGTTACTAATGTATTTAGATAATTTCAAAAGCCAACACATTTCTTTTCCCTTTTGCATCATGTTTATTTTATTACTCAAAGATTGCTTTTCCATTGCTCTTCACTTACTCAGCCCAGCATATGAAGACCCTTTTAATGCCTCTACAGTAGCTCCTATAGAATTGTCATCTCTTAGTCTCTGAGAAGACCCCTCTTGCCCATTGAATTAGACTACTAGATATTTCTTTAACACATCCTTATTCTCTTTCTTTCTTTCTTTCTTTTTTGAGATGGAGTCTCGCTCTGTCACCAGGCTGGAGTGCAGTGGTGCAATCTCAGCTCACTGCAACCTCCATCTCCCAGGTTTAAGTGATTCTCCTACCTCAGCCTCCTGAATAGCTGGGACTGCGGGAACGTACCATGATGCCTGGCTAATTTTTATATTTTTAGTAGAGACAGGGTTTTACCATGTTGGCCATGATGGTCTTAATCTCTTGACCTTGTGATCCACCCACCTTGGCCCCCCAAAGTGCTGGGATTATAGGTGTGAGCCACCACTCCCGGCCCCCATCCTTATTTTCTACCCTTTGCACCTTTCCTCCTTGGGTTCTGTTCTGGTTGGAATTACCTTCAGACTCCTCTGATCCCCGCCTGTCACAACTTATGCTATTTCAAATGCTTACCTAATGCTCCATACTTTGATCTACTCATTTTCTTTGTTCTTTTTTGATATTTCACTTCTAACCTCTCATCCCAGAGATATATCTGCATCCCCTCTTCAAATTTGCTTTAGTGTCAACAGAATGCCTTACAAGTAGGATGTTCCCAGTTGTGATTTGATGACTTTAGCTGAATTTTTTGATATCTAACTATCATCTAAACATGAGCAAGAAGAAAAAAAAAATCATTTCAGGGAAAAATGTGGAAATAAGCCACCTCCTCCACTTCCTACTTCCCGGCCCTAAATAAAGGGAACATGCTGCCATCAAGGCCGTTCTAAACTTTCCATCTTTGCTCTTCTTCTGTGGTCAAACTTGTCGTCCAGCCTCTTTGTTTTCTGAGTGGAAAATAAACACAAGGAGGGGCATTTCCTGTAAGCAGACAGGGCCGGAGAGGCCAGGTGTGGCTTCAGCATGGCTGCCTGCAGAGAACCTAGTAGACTTGTCATATCCCAAGGCAAGCTTTTTCTTGGATTATATTGTTTCCCTTTGAATTCTCCAAAACCCGTCAGTGTTTTTTTTCCTTATCTCCCTTGAGGGCAGCCAGTTAATCTAAGATTAGGCTGACAGCCCCTATTTTCCAGGTCTCTGGTTTCATCAATAAAGTAGGTTACATCGTTTCTGAGCCCCATTACCTCCTCTATAACCCTGCTCTCTTGATCCATATTGTGGATTATTCTTTATACAGCCTGCTCCATCCCTTTTTGGCTCTGTTCCTATGTCCTATTTCCACTACTGAATAGGACTATTTAATTCAGTAATTTCTGGGACTATAAAAGGTTGACAATCCCTGAGCCTTTTGTGTGATATTTTCACCTCATTGCTCTTCTGGTTACCACCAGTGACTTTGAGCTGAATGAGTCGAGTGACCAGCAGTCTCACTCAGGATTGCTAATAATTGCCATATTTACTTTCTCAGTGCTAATGATAATTATAAAAGCCTTTCACTTATCATAAAAGCCTATTTTCTAGGGAATTTAGAGAAGGTAATGAAGACCCCTACTTACTTTAAACCAGAGGCAATATCTCTAAAATGGGTTGTATATGCCCCAGTGGAGGATACATAAGGTAATTCATTCTATTTATATTAATGTCATGTCTTTTTATTCCTATTTTTATATGCTTTAAAAATGTGTATGAAATATTAGCAGAGTAAGAGATGAGTATTATTATAAAAATGCATCCATTGATACTGCATGCTCAAGGCCATTTGACTGAGAAGAATATGTGATTAAAATGTTTGGCGATTGCTGGATTTCAGAAAATCCTGTCTGGAGTCAGACCTGGACTCTTAGCTCTTTGTCCTATCACTTTTCTAGTTGTGCAACGTTAAAAAAGCCCTTTAGTCTCTCTGGGGCTTATGATGATCACCTGCAAATTGAAAGCAAAACTGTTTCAGAGGGTTGTTAAAAGGATTCAGTGAGATAACACATGTGAAGCTAGCAAGTACCTGGCATGTATTCTCATTACTACGGTTATTTTTGTTTTTGATGATACCATTATTGAGCTGCCATTGTAGTATTATACTTGGAGTATAGCGTGGGGGCCAAGCCTATCTGCATTCCAAGTAAAAAGCATCTCATACCAAACACATGGAAAAAAACTGAATGAATGAAGAAAAATTGCACACACACTCTCTCCCACATCAAAATTAAGAATATTAATATATTTTATAATATGTTTGCATAACTTTTGAAAGAAAGGGAGCAGAGTCATTCACTGGAGTTTCACACACACACACACACACACACACACCCACACACACACACACACAAACACAACCCCTCAACGAATCCATAATGCATGCAATAGGGCCATTTTGTTAGAAAAATTAGCTTGTGATGGATTTTCTTTGGTATTTTCACCATTAAACTTTTCAAGATAATGTTTATGATAAACTTACCTTTTATTAAATTTCACCACATCTTGTTTGGCTTTTAAGTGGTGTTCCGGTACAAGATATCTTAAAGAATAAAAAGCTTACTATGCATTTCTCCAGTATGTTTGCTGAGATCTGAAGTGTGTAAGAGAATTCTTCAGTGAGGTAAAGAAAAGTTCACCATAGTTTGCAAGGCTGGTTCATGTGGAATTTATAAGAATGGACTGACCAGCATGCCCTTTTAAAATTCCGTAGTTAATCTCTTTATTGAAAGCTGCTGGACTCGTTGATTAAGAAAGCCTTATGGAATGACTGCTTTTAGTGTCGCACAAATGAAGCTGAATTGTTGCTAAGTAAATCACTGTAGATCAAAGTACTTTGTGGTCAGAGAACTGCAGTTAATTTTTTTTTTTTTCATTAAGTTTTAAAGAGAAGGTGAAGGGTTGAAGAATGAAACACACCAAATTTGACATCTATGATGTCCATTTACATTCATGCACTTCTTTAAGCATTTAATCTGAGTGATTAGGCAAGTAGTGCAGTAAAGCATAAATGAGTAAACGCAAAGCTGAATCGGTGAATACTTGTTTCATGTATATAATTGCCCAGATCCTTCCTAGCCATTAAGAAATCAGTAGGCAAGCAGAGAAAACTTAAAACTTCAGGTGCTCCCAGGAAAACTGAAATGGTGCTTCTGTTGACTTTTCCATGCTTTAAAATCCCGATTTTCATATTCACCCCATCTGTAAGTATCTGCAGGACCATGGGTGACAGTTTCCCTGTGATGTGAGGGGCTCTATGGAATAATATTTTTGCTTTTTATGTCCTCAAAGTGTAGACAGTGCAACTCTTTGTTGCCTGAGTGTCTAAAGCAGTGTGTGAATAAATTTGGGTGAAATAAATGAATACATGAACCTATATTTTGCTGAATTAGGATGACAGTGAGGAAACAGGTGAGAAAAAAGGGCAAAAAGAATGGACAGAAAATGGAAACTGAATCTACCATAAGATTTCTACATGGGTTTTAGTTCCATAGTTTGACTTTACTTGCTGTGAAAAGTCCAGGAATTGCTCTGTTGAATTTTTTGGATAGTATAAGGCATTATATAGATACATTTAGTGATATAATTTCTAAATAAAAATATCATAAATCAGGTATGTTCGTTTCTGTAAGTTTGTTACATTATCACCTTTGTTAATACTTTCAGTTTATTCATTTGGTTGATTGGTCATACATAAATGATAAATCAAAACTCATTTATTATCTTACATGTTCCACTGGTGATAAGAACTGTAGCTAAAAAGAGTCAAAATTTCATAGATATTAAATGTTAGTCATTTGTTGATATTCTTTTTGAACATGTATGGGAGAGGATTTACAGAAGCTTGAACTGTACCAAGTAAGACTCCACACTACATTTTTTAAAGGTATGTATGAGCAAGACAAATTCCTTTATAGTGAACTAATTTAGGAAATGACTTTACATTGCATTAGACAAATTAACTGGCCTAAGCTTGGGATTATTTCTGCTAACATGACTGGGTCAGAAAGAAATAATGTCTTCATGCTTGATCATCTCCAAGTTTTGTGGTGAGATTTTTTTTCTAAGTTATCTTCCTGATGTTTCGAGATGTTGCAAATGCATTAGCAAATACTATCTAATGTGAATGCATAGTCCCATCATAAAACATGTGGTGAGAGAAATGATTTTATCCTCAAATCTTCAGTATTCCAGTGACCAAAGAAATGCTCTCTTGGTTGTTATTTTTGTTATGAGAGGGAGTGAGAAACAATGGTTACTGAGTACCAGGGGAGCTCCAACATAGAGTCTAATGCTCCCTATATCATGACCAGCCGAACAAAAGTGCTAGCCAGTATGGAAGGTCTCCCTTTCTTTGTCTTTAGAAATGGTGCACCTTGCTACTGTTGAATTCTAATCCATTGAATTCTGCAGACTGCAACCTTTGATTTTTGTTTTTTAGTTGTGTAATCCTAACACAGGTCTTCATGCACTCCAGGCTCTCTCCAATGAGAGATGATTATATGAAAGTAGTAAACGCTCTAAGCGACTGAGTTCCCCAAAAACTTGCCTGGGAAGACAGCAGGGCAGCCTTCCCTGTGTTTTTATGAAACATGTGTCATGCTGAGATAGACCATGCAAAGTGAGGTGCCGGGAGTACACCAGTATGGGCAAAGCTTCAGGTTCTTTTTTTCAGGTTGCACAATGCCCTCCCCAAGTAAAGATTCTGAGATGTCCTACACTGGTAAAGCCCCTTGACAGTTTATTCCCTACAGCATAACATTTTCGACCATAGAACTACTTCCTCTCTCATATGATTTTTTTAATATACCATCATTTGGGAAATGCTCTCTTGTGAAGGATACAAAAAAGGGCCGTGCATTATGGGCCCAAGAATGTGAAACAAAGCCCTCATTGTGTTTTCTTCAGCTTAGAGGTACTAATTGACCAACGTGAGTAGTATGTGGTTTGTTCTTCTAGTTGCATGTAAGTTGCAAATTAATATACAGTCTCGACATTGTTAGTAATTCATCCTTATAAACAAGATATTCCAGATTGAGAATTGAAGAACTTCTTCAATGTCTTGCCATGTAGATTGTGAATTTTTGTATTAGATAAAAGTCCTTTGCAATTACGTAATAATTGTAGGCTTATCTACCTTGCATTTTTCAGTGCTTCTGACCCTTTTGCCCTCTTACTTGCATTATTTATTTGTATGTAAAGATTTTGTTCACAGATGAAGAGGAGGAGGTTAACTGTTACCCTGTCTCTGATTAAAGTGTCAGGCACTGCAGTCCACATTAGTGGTGTTCACATGATTTGATCAAGCATTTTACTCTGTGACATCCAGGAACAATTTCAGAAACAAAAAGCAAAACTGCTCTTCTCCATTTCTGATCAAAGCACTGTGGAAAAGATTTTGTCAATTAGTGATGCTTTTGTTAGACTGCAAAAATATAAAGTTAACCAGATCTCAGTTGGATAAAACATCCTGTCATACTAACTTTTTTTCTTTTACTAGCAGCAAAGAAAGCCCATGCAAATTTAATGAATAGAAGCTGGAATTACATTTCTTCTTAGTTTGGTCTTTTATTTCCTCCCTTAGGCTTGGTATAAATGAACAGAGTCACAAACATGGGGGATTTTTTTCTCCTCCATAGAGAATATGTAGGTCACTAATGTTACCATTTTGTGTCTGAAATAACATTCTGCTTAAAGATGCTTCCAGTCAGTCACCATCAAAGCATTAGCCCCAATTTTGCAGTGTCTGAGTCCTTTAAAGAATAATGTGCTGAAATGAGACATTACTTTTACTCTATATGATATATTCTGGGTATCAACATAATTTGGTCTTCGCTAGTTCAGAAGAGAAATGAATTAGATCATGTCTAATGTGCACTGATAACTGCTCTCAAATTAGGAAATGATTTGACAAGTTCTTTGAATCTTTTGCCAAAATTGAAGGAGTCTCCCAGCACATGTTAGTTTTCCTTGTAAAAGTAACTAAGTTATATCATTGATGACATGATATGAAGATTTTCAAGAATCTATCCTGTTTTAAATACTAATTAGTTTCAGAAAAATTGATTTTGCTTTGTGCACAAACTAGAAAAAGCCTTATTCATTAAACAGATTAGTTCTTTCTCTGCAGGCTACACTAAATGTTGGGTATAAAAATGCATAATGTCTAGAAAATGTATTTTGATGATTATTTTAATATAATCTCTATGTGATTAATTTGCCAGGGTGACTATGTAGGCTGATACATCAGATCTGGAGATGCACCAAAGTTTGAAACTTAAGGGAGTATATTTAGAAAATTTTGGTTAAATGCTTTAAAATATGTTAATCTTTTAAGAATATTTTCAGTAGTACTAAAAGATGCTTCTACACTCTACGTAGAAAAATAAATATTTTAAGTCAAATGAGTTTTGGCTTTCTTTCTCATCTTAATGTTCCTTGTATCAGATGCCAGTTTTAATTTTTCCTTCCTTATATTAATACATTGCAAATATATTTGTGTCAAAAATCAAAGACGACTCGAATTCAAACTGATATAGCATATAAATGTTAATTAGTGAATCATATTCAATGGCCATTAGGCAAGCCTGTAATTTATGTCAAGTATTGGGTTAAATGCTAACTGATAAAAGTTAAAAGTCTTATAAATGAGTTATCTCTTGAAATTGTTACTTTTTTTCTTTTAATTTTGCTTTTTACTTTTGCTTTCTTTTAATTTTCACAACAGTCTTTTGAGAGTGTTTATTCTATTTCTCCATTCAACAGATGTGGAAATAGACTGATCCTAGGGAAGTAAAATGTGTATATAATGTAATCATATCATTTTTTTTATTTTAAAACAAAATAGATTCTTGGCCAGATGCAGTGGCTCATGCCTGTAACCTCAGCACTTTGGCAGGCCAAGGCAGTTGGATCACTTGAGGTCAGGAGTTCAAGACCAGCCTGGTAACATGGCAAAACCCCATCTCTACTAAAAATACAAAAATTATCCAGGAGTGGTGGTGGGCATCTACAGTCCCAGCTATTCAGGAGGCTGAGGCAGGAGAATCACTTGAACCTGGGAGGCAGAGATTGCAGTGAGCTGAGATTGCGCCACTGCACTCCAGCTTGGGTGACAGAGCGAGACTCCATCTCAAATAAATAAATAAATAAATAAATAAAAATAAAATAAATTCTTAAATATCTTAATAGCTATCACAATTAAATATTTTGGTTACAGAGTCTGAAGTACATCCTTTAAAGTGCATAGTAATTTGCTTGGACAGTTAATTAGAAAGCACTAACCTATACTATTTTTAACATATCAAGGTGATCTGGGCCTTTAGGGCCTAAATTATTTCATGATCTTAAGAATTTTCCCAGCTCATTTCTCACTGTGGTCTATTACAGCTGCACTGTAGAATATTTTATATTAAGACGTAGAGAATCTCAAGTAGCCCAAAATGTATCTGGACTATAAACCTTATGAGAAAAGCTATAATGAGTATTACGGTTATATTAATTCAACCTTGCATTCAACTATGTTTATCAGATTGATGTTGATATATCCTGTAGGTTAGAGGCGTCTCATTAATTTGTGAGTTTTGTTTTATATATTCATTTTCTTGAACTTTTCAGATGATGACAAAGAATCACACACACATACACTCAGATAGACACAAAGTCATGGAAGCACAGGTATATAGCATATGAATGAAGTGGTTGAATCCTGAAAATTTGGATCAGGAACTTCTTTTTTATAAATTATAACATCAGTAATAAACATATGTCTTAATGTAATACTTGGTATGGACAGAATTGGATACAGAAAGTAAAAAGACATTTTCTATAATAAAATAGTGGCATTATGCTTAAAAAATTTAAATACAACTATGTTAAATTAGTCCGATAAACAAGAAACAGCATTCCCAACAGGTGGAATTTTAATTTATCCTATTTATAATGGTAGTTGCAGTTAAACAAACTAAGCTATTATTATATTCTTAATGATTAGTATCTCAGGCATTTGGCTATAAAATAAAAATCTATCATGTGTAGGTCAAAATTTTGGAAATATTTTGCTACCTAGCAAAGTGGATGATGACAATTATAAGGTGATATTTTAAACATGATTTAGTTGTCAAAAAAGAGCCTAGGAAGGGTAGGGGGAAGGCAGGGACAGGGAGAGATTTGTTAAAGGATACAAAATTAGAGCTAGATAGGAGGAATAAGTTCTAGTGTTCGAAACCATTGTAGGACAACTATAGTTAACAAAACTACATTACATAGATTCAAATAGCAAGAAGGAGAATATTAAATGTTCCCAACATGAAGAATGGTAGATGGACAATTGAGATGATGGATATGCTAATTACACTGATATGATGACAATGCATTATATGTATGGAATCATCACTAAGTACTCCATAATTTGTATGATTACTATATGTCAGTTAAACAAATAACATTTATTTTTATTTTATTTATTTATTTATTTTTGAGACAGAGTCTCACTCTGTCACCCAGGCTGGAGTGCAGTGGCACAATCTCGGTTCAAACTTCCAGGTTCAAACAATTCTCCTGCCTCAGCCTCCTGAGTAGCTGGAATTACAGGCAAGTGCCACCATGCCTGGCTAATTTTTGTACTTTTTTTTAGTAGAGACGGGGTTTCACCCTGTTGGCCAGCCTGGTCTCGAACTCCTGACCTCAGATGATCCACTCACCTCAGCTTCCCAAATTGCTGGGATTACAGGCGTGAGCCACTGCACCTGGCCCAAATAACATTAAAAAATTGAAAATACAAACAAAACAAAACATAAAAGCCCTATCTCTAATTGGAACCACCATTGATTACGTTAGCTGTTGCATTTGTCTTCATTTTTCTGAGTAACACTTGGGATTTGAAAACCATGACAATTAAAAGGTAATTATTAAGGATAATAGTGGTCAAATCTGTTAGAAACAGATTTTGTTCAGTACAAAAAATCAAGTTGCTGGTCTGTATGTAACCATTTGTTCCTGGTAGTGTAAAAGGAAACATGCAAAATTAATATAAATTCTTTAATTTCACTAGTTTTGGCAATCCACTCAATGGTGGCAAAGCATTGGGGGATGGGGAAATGGGGAGTTATTACTTCATGGTGGGGATGTTCCCTTTTGAGGTGATAAGAATATTTTGGAAGTTGATAGAAGTGGTGGTTACACAACACTGTGAATACACTAAACACCGCTGAATTTTTCACCTTCAAATGGCTAATTTTATGGTATGTGAATTTTGCCTAAGTAAATTATTTTTTAAAGAATGGATGCCTTAGTATTCCAATAAAATCGTATTTACAAAAATTTATTCTTTTTAAAATTGAGCACAACACACTACATAAATTATTGTTAATGTGGCAATGGGATTGTTTAAAGTTATGTTTAGATAATGGTAGTTTACAATTTCTTATATGAAGTACCTAACATTTCAAACAATTGAAATCTTATTTAGCTTAGTGAATCCTGGCCTTTTATAGTTTACAAATTTTGTTGCGCAAATTGGGTTTGCTGAATTTGAAGTGATGGAGCAGTTCATGCGGATGTCTGGGAAAAAACCATTCCAGGCATAGGTAGCATTCAATGAGATGAGAGCCTGCTTGATAATTTTGAGAAACACCATGGGGATCAGTCTGGCTGTGTTGGAGGGAGGGGAGGAGGAGTGGAAGGAGGTGAATCTATGGAGAGGTAAGCAGGTCCCAGATTTCCCAAGGCTTGGAAGGCCTGAAAAGGCCTTTAGATTTTATTCTAAATAAGGTAGCAAATCTCCAGAGTGTCTGAGCAGGGGAAGGTCTCAATCTGATTTACATTGCAAATACAATTACTCTGATTACTGTGTGATGCGTAGACTTGGTGGAGACAGAGTGGGCAGAGATAAAATCAAGAAGACAATTAGGAAGCTCTTGCAGGAGTCTCTAGCTCCTTGCTACCCTGAGTGTGGTCATGGAACAGACAGCAGGGGCAGCATGCCTGTGACGGTCTTAGAAATGCAGACTCTCAAGACCCATGTCAGATTATCTCCGGGTGATTTATACAAACATTCACGTTTGGGAAGTACTGGCATAGGTAACCGATGAAAGTGGCTTGGGATAGGACAGTACAGGCAAAGGTATTAAGCAATGGTGTGATATTGCATGTACTTCTTTACATTATGCTTTGCAGATATATTGCATATGGGTGTGAAATTTCTGAAGGATAAATGGAGGTACCTTTTACTACAAAAGAGGAAACTGAGGGGTGTCTTGGAGGTCTTGGAAATCAAGAATTTGGTTTGAGTTGCCTTTAGGCCTACAATAATGTACTTTGGGAGCTGCTAGCATAATGATGGTATCGAAAGCCCTGGGATTAGATGTGCTCACCCGGAGGAGTAGCTAGAAGGGAGTTGAGTCTGAGGGCTGGATTCTGAAACACTCCAGCATGGCCTCGGACAGTAGAGGAATGTCCGGAAAAGAACACTAACAATGAGTGCCAAGTGAAATTTGTAGCATAATAACTAGGATCATGTGGGGTCCTGGTGTCCCTCAGTGAGCATCAAAGAACTCATGAAATTCTAATAAAATTATCAGTTGACTCATATGTTTAACCCATTACACTCTGAGCTCTTCAATGCAGTGTTTCAACAAAGCCAGACATTTGAAGGTGTTCAAGCATAAGCCAGTAGATAAATGACAAATGATCACTTGTTTTATGATAGTATATTACTTGGCGCTTTTTGGACTCTTAGATTTATGCCCTGGTGAAGGCAATTTTTCAGCACGTGAGACTGTTTGGGTCATCTGTTTTTTTGCACATGATTACTCACCTAAGTGCTATAGGTAAGTTGGGTGGAAATCCTTGCTGTTATGTTTAATGTCCCTTGCCATTTGCACTGTTTTACTGTTCCCTCCTTGCTATTTGGATGTAAATACTCGCCATCTTTACTTTCCCTGCTGTACTTTCTCATCTGTCTCTGACAAAATTCATATACATCTCTACCAGGAAAGCATATTTTATCTAAATAATAGCTTTAGTCACAAAGGTGTGTTTTTTGATAGATAATCTGAGAGAAATGAGTGGAACTCTTGATATTTTCCAAGGAACTGATTTGGTAAGTCAGATTTACTGTTATGATCTATTTTTCTAAGAATCTGACAAGAACTAAGAAGCAAGAAAAAGCACTCAAGTCTAACCCTCAGCTTTTATCTGAAGCACGTTTGCTTTGACCATTAGCTTACTTCCCATAGATTTAGGTTTAAGGTCCCAGGTCTGTAACATTTGGTTATGGCTATCACATGGAAAATGACAACTAGGAACACGGAATGATACGCTGATCACTGGCTGAGTAGTTCATGGTGAACTGCTACCCTCAGATTTTATTTTCCAAGATCACCTTAATAAAATTTAAAAGGCAAGTCACAATAAGAGGTGCTTCCATTGGTAGATTGAAGGTAGAAAAAAAAAAACCCCAACATGTGTTCTATGTTTAATAACCAAGGTTGGTTAGAATAAAGAGCTTGAAGACAATTTGTGAAGAAGGCTGTCCTGGCATTTCTCTGTCCAGCTGTTGCCATGTGTGTGACAAGAGAGAGATCCCTGTGAAAAGAGAGAGATCCTAGGAGGGGAGCCTTAAAAAGCAAGTGGGGATTTTCAGGAAAGAGAAATCCCAGGACCCAGGTTGGTCTTCCTGTGCTTTTAGCTACAAAAAAGTTAGTGATAACCCTTTTGTATTCAATTCAACATATCTAAAAAGTAATTCTTGGTGAGCTCTTTTGTTCACAAAGCTTTGAATGTTACAGCAGCTATAAGGAGTCATTCACTCCACCACCCGGCCTCAGATTGATGACAGGCAGGAGAGGCAGTTCACCCTCCTCAGAATATAAGCAGCCATTATTCATATCTTGATAAATATTAACATTGTTCTCCCATTTTTCTCCTTTTGTTTTCTCCTTTGTAATTTGAGTTGACACAAGTACTTATTGTTCTCAAGAAGAAAGCTTTTTCGGGGTGATAAAAAGCCGTTTTCGCTGACGTGTATGACTGTCACTTAGAAGTGAAAGGTGTGTGCTACTGTAAGGCTACAGGGTAAGAACATACATGACACTAGGTGAAATAGGATGTGACATAAGTGATAGATTCAAAAAGAGGGCAGCTGTATTATTCTGGTCAAGTCGGGAAGGGTTTTCCTGGAAAAGGCATATTTGCATTGGCCTTAAAGAATAAATAGGGTTTGGGAAGTAAGGAAAAGAAGTCAGAGAGAGTGAGCATTTAGATGTTTGCATCAAATGAGCAAATGAACTCACGTGGAGAGATCCATAATAGAACAGTTTGGGATGTGGATAGGCAGACAGAGAAGCCACCGTTATTAAGGTGTGGTGTTACTTACCTCCAGAGGCTCTGAAATGCTTTGAAAGGCTTTGACCAGAAAAGTGATGGGACTAGAACGATGCTTTAAGAAAATGTGCAGCCATGTAGAGACTGGGGTTCTGTGAGGGAGGTAGGGAACAGGGGGATGTTGTAGCACTCCAGTCTGGAAATGGTGATGTTCTGGGGCAGGGTGGTGGTGTACTTATGGGGTGCATGTAAGAAGTTGGAGAGAGAAATGGCAGGATGTGAGAGATAGGCCTTGGTAGTAGTGGTTGGGGTAGAGAACAAGCAAATGGGACTGGGGCAGTGGATAGAGGCGCTGTGATGTTGAACACAGGGAACTCAGAGAATGGTGTTGTCTTAACTCAAAACAGAGACGCCATGAGGAAGACCTGATGTAAAAGGGGAGGAAGAGTTTAATCCTGCGCTTGTATCCGAGGCATGTCCACCGAGGAATTTTCCATGGCCAGTTGTAAATATAATCTTGGCCTTTGCAGAGAGACCAGAGGTACAGAAGGAGATTTGGTCCTCATTTGTTGCAAGGTAATAAATGGAGCTGGATGAAATAACATCTCCCATTTAGGTGAATTCATGCAATTAATCTTCTAGGTAATTAAAAGAAATCTCAGACTTTAAGCAATACATTCCGAGGTACGACACAATTATTTTGTCTCCAGTAGAACAAGAGTTCAAGACAATTTGAACAAGGAACAAGCAAGAGCTCTGTTGAAAACATAGACTTTTTGCCTATAATAGCAAATTCTTCCATAAATGTGAGCCATGATCCAGTGAAGAAGGCATTTCCCTTTTAGGCATGACATGTGTTTGATTACCAAGGGCAAGGTTCCTCATTTGATTGCCAACCTCCCTAATTGGGAGGCCTTGAAGATCATTGCCTCAAGGTTATTCAAGCTGAAAAAGCATCCACAAGCACAAACATATTTTATGTCCAGTAAAAGTCACTCTGGTTGACTGAATGCAGCTGGTTATCATAGAGACTTACCTGTTAGCTCCAGGCAAACACAGCCAGCAGCATTGGTATTCAAGACAAAAGACAGCCATCAGTGTAAATTCTTGTCTACTATGCAAGGTGTATCTTTTGATCTTTTCAGAAAGTACTAGAAAATTGGATGGTATTTGCAGGAGCCTTTCAGCTGAGAAATGTCAATAATGTAATCGTGTTGAGACCAGTACATGGAATTGACTTGTTGGGAGATGGATACAGGTGCAAAGATGAAATGTGTATCTGATTACTATATAGAACTGAGTTTGTGCATGAGATCATGGTCGCCAGGCTACATCAGCAAGCAGCATTGGGACAATTTAATGAATCCTCTATTCAGGCTTCTGAGTGGCAACTCCAAATCTGAACTTTTTGGAAAACAGTAAGAAATAAGAAAGTAAGTTTCCTCCTGCTATTTGCATTTGTAGTGTATAACCCAGTTTCCTCCATTTGGTAGATAATGTGATGACTGTAAAATCAAGACAGGTCACTCCATTTCTCTTAAACAAAGTGAATCACCTTCATTGTGCACGGAATTTCTGCAAGCTGGGCAAGTAGGAGTTTTGAGTTGCTCTTAGGTGGTTTTTATTTGCTGCAGGTTATGTTTGGTTAGTTTAAAAGATAATCTAAAATGAGCAGCATTGGTGAATAAAATTGTTCGATTTTGTAATTGCTTAAGTGTACCTTTTAGTTTTACTTTTTTCCCCCTTTTCATTTATTTGGAGCTGTAATTAAAGTTGTATTTTATTATCTGCTATTGAGTTATCAGTGAATAGAAAGGAGATGGAAAAAATACATTATAGGATCCTAACAACATTAATTTGTTTAATGCTTGACTCCATCTCCATGAATAGATAATATTTTTGGTGGTACCACATTATTCTCTGGGCAAAATAAATATTTTCTGTTTTTAAAAATGTAAACAATTGACTGGATATGGTGGCTCAAGCCTGTCATCTTTTGGAGGCTGAAGTAGGCAGATTGCTTGAGCTCAGGAGATCAAGATCAGCCTGAGTAACATGAGAAGGCCCCATCTCTACAAAAAAAAAAAAAAAATTAGCAAAGCATGATGATGTGTGCCTGTGGTCCCAGCTACTCAGGAGGCTGAGGCTGGAGGATTGCTTGAGTCCAGGAGATTGAGGCTGCAGTGAGCCATGTTTGTGCCACTGTACTCCAGCCTGGGCAGCAGAGTGAGTGCCTGTCTCAAAAAAATGTAAATAATTGTATATCACGTTTCTTCTGGTTACACTAGAATATGGACAACTGTATGTTGATATTATCTGAGAATAGATGATGTCTTATGCACATGTTGAAGAACCAGGAAGTGACTGGTTACAAGTGGTCTGTTCATGGCTTCCTCATGGGATATGGCCTCATTGAACATCCTTTTTCCTGAAAAGCAATCCGTGCTTGCAATTTTTGTGATAATAGTTAACATCGGCTGGATACGGTGGCTCACAGCTGTAATCCTGGCATGTTGGAAGGCCAAGGCAGGAAGATCACCTGCATCTGGAAGTTAGAGACCAGGATGGGCAGCATAGCAAGACCCTGTGTCTACAAAACCTGAAAAATTAGCTTGATGTGGTGGTGAATGCTGAGCTATTCAAAGGCTGAGGTTGAATGATTGCTTGAGCCGGGGACTGCAGTGAGCTATGACCGCACCACTGTACTCAAGCCTGGGTGACAGAGTGAGACCTTGTCTCAAAGAAAAAATATGGTTAACATTTTCGAGTATTTACAGTATACTGGAGACCATTATAAATGGTTCCCGTGTTCTCTCATTTCACCCTTATAATACCATGAGGTGGTTATCTTCCCCCCTTTAAGGATGAGGAAAGTGAGACACAATGAAATGAAGTAACCAGCCACAGGTCCCACAGCCCTTAAGTAGTGGAGTGGGAACTTGAACCTACGCGGCATGATTCTAAAGCCTACATTGAGAAACCCATCTTGAAGCAATTAGTAAAGATTTGGATGTCCAATTTTATCATGTAGGAATATGCAGTCATCAGATTTGCATCTCTTGAGCCTCTGATATCAATCATCCTGTCTTTTCTCAAAAGAGAAAATTTTGGAAGATGATTTTTGTCCTGTGTTTGTTTTCATTCCTATCTTTTGGGAACATAAATTTAGCTATATATTCATTTTATATAAGTGGCTCCAGCACGAGTAAAAATGCCTTAAGAGCAGAGGTTTTGATTTTTGCAGGCATATCTGCCACTCCCTGTGGTGTTCAGTCTGTTACTGTGTCATAGATGCTTAATAAGGGAGAGTATTTTAAGTGTTTGTTATGTCTGTCAAGCTCAAATGCAGATAGAAAGGTATTGCCTTAATATTCCTTTTTTTTTTTTTTCCCTTTTCGAGACAGGGTCTCACTCTGTTGACCAGGCTGGAGTGCAGTGGTGTGATCATCGCTCACTGCAGCTTCAACCCTCTGGACCCAAGAGATCCTCCCACTTCAGCCTTCCGAGTAGCTAGGACTACAGATGCATGTCACCATGCTCTGCTAATATTTTAATTTTTTGTAGAGGCTGAGTTTCAGCATGTTTCCCAGGCTGCTCTCAAACTCCTGGGCTGAAGCAATCCTCCTGCCTAGGCTTCCCAAGGTGCCAGGATTACAGACACAGGCCACCACACCCACCCTAATATTCTTGTGTAGAAAAAAAAAATAACAATAACTAACTGATTTTGCTTATGTCATCACATTGTATTACCTTTATTCTACTGGTTCTGTTACCTCAAGGAGGCCATAGAATCTTCTGTCATTCAGGTTCCTCATCCATAAAATGGGATAATAGTACATTTTGTGCCTATGTATCCATGTGATTGCAAGCTTTGAGTGATAAAAGTTATGAAAGCAACTTATAAAATAAAACCATGTAGGTATATGTGTGTTTATAATAAATATATTTATTTGATATGTGCAATACTTGAATGTGCAAACTGCAATGGGGAAAAATACTAAAACGATGTGATTTGTCTGGAACGTAAGTACATTTTAAAGAGCTTTTGAAACATGGAAAAGTTTTCTGAGGCTTTGAAGGTATGAATTTTAAAAGGGACTGCTAATAAGAGTATTTCAGGGTAATGTGAAAAGTATGAGACAGAGGTTATTGACCAGTAATTTACCTGGAGGAAGGTCAGGTAAGTCTGTCAACATAGAGCATGTGGGTATTTCTGTAATATGTCATTCTGTTCAGCGTGATAAATAATCTGAACTTTTTTTTTTGTCTCTATGCATTACTATCTGGAATAAACAAAATAATTAGCAAAGTAAAGTAAAAAGTTAAAACATGTTGGAATAGAAACCATCAGAATGCAAGCTGTTATCCCTTCCCTGCTTCTGCATTAAATATGAAATTTTTACTATTTACCCCAAGACACTGGGAGGAGATGAAAGTTTTTTCAAAGGAGAAACTCAGGAACACAACTGTAAAGAAAATCTCTGGTTCCTGGAGAGAGCCAGTAAAAGAACATTATTCCTGAAGCTACTGCCTCCAATTTAAAAACATCAGAGCAGGATAAAGAGTGTCTCCCACTGGGTGGAAAGTAGAGTCCAGAAGGTTCATTGAAACCCCAGAGTGAAAATCACTTAGAGAATTGGAATAGTCAAGTATAAGGTTGTGAGATGGATTCAGAGACCAGGCTGGAATGTTGCTCTGCCAGTCTGTGCAATGAAAGTGGATGACAGGGAGATGGGACACAGAGTCAGAGGTGGCGGCACAGGCATTGGCCTCCCTGAGAGATGTCCAGGGCTTGAGAGTGGATTTGTAAGAAGGTGACAGACGCATGTCACGAAAAGCAGGCACAGGGAGCAATACAGAATGAGACGTCGTTTTACTGTAGACCCAAATTTAGTATGGTCCACGGATATAAGAGCCTATAAAATAATATATTGGATTCATGAAATGTGAGAATTCTATTGTGTGCCATGTGTGCAGATAAAAAAACGTGAGTGCCTACAAATTAGATGTGCAGCAAAATAGAATTTTTAAAGTTTTCTATAATTGACATTAATTTCCTTTTGAATCCCCCACCTTTACTGGTAGGGATGGTCAGAGTGGGATGGAATTGATGTATGTTGGATTATTTTTCCTCCAAAGTTGCATTTGGTTTCCAAACACTTATCAGAAATATATTCAATAGGTTCAGAGTTCCACTCCTGATCGGTTACTTCTATCCTTCTTCCCTTCTGAAAATCTATGTTTGCAGGCAGACTTAGAGGCTTCCAGTGAGGATGTGGAAACCATTAATTCTGTGACCCTGCTGTGTGGCCAGTGCTTCAGTTCTAGGGTGTGGGCCTCCGGATCTTCTGTGGAGAGTTTGGTCTGATTCTGTCCTCTGAAATGTTACTTTCATTTTTTTCTTTAATCTGCAAAACACACCCCTCTCTTGCTGTCTACTTCTTGCTTGGTGCTATGGATACTTCCTGAAATCTGGCTGCTGTTTACATTCGTTCACCAGCTCAGGTGGCCCATGCCTTACCCCTAAGCTGCTTTGCCCTTGATTCCTGGCACAGTTCAGACCTTACGGATGCTCCTTGCTCTTTGCTTGAAACTCCGAAACTTTCTTGCTATACATAGGCTATAGGAACCAGGATGAGTTTTCTGCTCAGTTTCAGGGAAAATGTTCAAAACCCCATTGCTTCTGTCTGTTCCCACCTCATTTCAAAAATATTAGGCAAAAGTTGTGAAGCATCTGGCAGCCCGCTTTCCCTGTCATTGTCTTTAATTCCTTCCTACAAACCCCTAAGATGTACATTGCCCTGTCCTGCTATGTAGGACTTAGCCTCAGGCATAAAAACTTCCTATCCAGAGAAATAAGCATCATGCTATAGATATTCATGAGATATAGAACAGACATTTATAGCCATTGTCTACAGGTTGCAAGACATTAAATATTTCCTTTCTTTTTTATTTTTTTAATTTCTAAATCTATTTTAATAACTAGGTACTATTAATACATATACTCATAAAAAGAAATAGTATTTACAAATTGCACAAAATAAAATGGAAAAGAATCCTGGTTTTGCTGCTTAAAGGAGTACTTCCTATTCTATAATGAGATGTGAGATAGTGCAAATGCTAACAGACAGAGATGAATGAAAGCAAGGAACAGCAGTAGTGGTTAGGCAGAAAAAACTCGGACTTTAAAAACCTGACTTCAGTAAGGGCAAAAGGAGTTTCTAGAGTCCCTAGGTCAGTGCAGTCAAAGCAGACAATCACAAATGGGAGAATTTCAAGAGAAGACACAGATTGTTCACTCGCAGGACTGTAACTGTTTTGTTTATTCTCTGGTGTTGATCTTTCACTTGTGACTGGATGATCGTACCAAGCCTCTATCTTCAATAAGTGATGAATTATTAGTTGAAGGAGAACTCTGCTTTTGTAATAAATAAGGTAACTATTTCATAATCTCTGCTGGTGGGATGCTCTGGGGGATGTTTTGGAGTTCATTAGTTCTATAATATCTCTAACAGTTCACCTCTACAAACCACTACAAATAACTCATCAGAGGACAACTCATGTGCTTGCTGTGCAAGCTCAGTAGAAGCACTCAGCTGCTCAGATTGTCTCTGCCTGGCTCTTCCTAGAGAGAATTTCTCAGTTGTCCTAGATTCTTCCAAAGCCTATCCAGCATGTTTCGGTTCTTCTCAAACTATCCCTTGGCTTTTGAATTTCTGAGTGGTAGATTGAATATATCATCTCTTTACATTGTTGGTACCCATAAAGACTTTAACTGTGATTGAATCTCTTTGATCAAGGGCTGTAAACCCATCCAAGGTGAGAGTGTAATGGAGGGAAAATCCACTTTTCTATGACGTCAGGACCAAATAACTGCAAAGGAAAAGTGCCAAAATATATTAAATATTGTCTTAGTGACTTTTACTTAAAAACAAAACAAAAAACGGTGAGATGGAGTTCTGTTCAAGTACTGACAGGCACTTAATACATTCCAAATAAATATGGCTGGAGTTAGATTGATTGAACTTAGTCATAGCAGGAGTTTGGAAGTGACTCACTTATAAAGAAAGGTTTGAGGTCTTACATTGGAAAAGGGATTTTCTAATGTTCTAACTTGCTTTATTAATCTTCAGGAAGCAACCGTGGTACATTTTGTCCTAAATAAATATTTCTCAAAGGAGTACTCAAGTGGCTATTAAAATTTTAAGCACCCTGCATCTTTTTAAATAAATGCATTGCTTAGCAAGTACAAATGTGAGTCTCCCATATTCCCTTCTGCCTAACAGTGCTAGTATTAATTTTTAGGTGAAAAGAGAGGTCAGGACAGTCTGAATTCAACATTATACTGATGAATGGTTATTTTTTAAGTGGCTGCAAAATGTATTAGTATCTCTACCAAGATGTTTCATAAGTACTAAATAATGTCAGTGGGTTTTGTGCCTTAGTAAATATAACTAATAAAATTGTCAAAAGGATTACTCTTGGTGAATGAAGAAGAAAACGATTTTTGGTTCAGTTACCATGTGTCACAATCAGAGCTGAAAAGTAAAGTTCATGGAGAATGTACATTAACTAGCCAGAGGAGATATAAGAAAACCACAAGGATACATGGTGAGTCAATAGTTTTTAAAACACTGCAGCAATCTTAGTGTTTTCACTTTTCATGAAAGAACTATCATGTTAATAAAGCCTCTGTTGTGGGTTAGTCATTGGTGCTACATGTTGCTGTGGTGTGACATTTAGGGGCATTTGTTTCCTGATTTTTAATCCATAAGCAGTGATGAGATAGTAAAAGCTATGAATTAAGTGAGCTTTGTTTGAAATAAATGAACTACCTCTAAAACAATTTCATATATCTCAGTTCTCCTTGTAGTGGGGTCAAGTACCCAAATATATGTATATATATTATATATAAAGATAGATAGATAGATAGACAGATATATCTTCAAATTGTAAGATTACGTATTTTGCCCAGTTGGCTCATTGTATATGATTGACCATGCAGTACATCAAGGTGTGTGTTCGTTCTTCTCATCTGGGAAGCACTCCATATTATTGCATACATTACACCTTCACCTCTGTTCTCTCTCCATTTGTGGATGCTCCTGATCTTGTCTTTGGTTCTTCCTTGGCTTACTCCTTCACACTACTGGTTTTCAAGTGTAATAGTCTTAGCTCCATATTCTTCTTTTTCTACACTTTGTTCATCCACATCTGATTTTTCTTTTTACCTCAGTCATCACCACCATGTCAATGAAAGACATTCATATCTTTAACTCTAGTTTCTGTCCTCTCTCTTAAGCCATGGACCAGTGTGTTTGACTGGCTGATGAACATCTTCATTAGAACTTCCCACGGTAAACTGCATGTTTATCCATTCAAAGAGGGAACTCACAATTTGTCTTCCACTCTCCCTGATACTCTTCCTGTTATAAGTACATGACATTTTTCAGCCTCTTGTTGGCAGTGGAATTCTCCTGGCCCATTCCCTCCATTATCTGGTCATGTGCCAAGTTTGATCAACCTGGTCTTGCAGGTCCTCCATAAGATCCTCAAACTCATTTCCAGCCCACTGTCTTACATCTTCCATGATGGTAGTCAGATATTTTGCCTTAACAACTCCATAGTAACAACCACACTGCCTTGTACACAGTAGAGGTTTTAAAAATAAGCATTCTTTGCCAACCTGCTTGAAATATGACTTCTCCTAAATCAATAAATTACAGGGTTAGGCAGCAAAATGCTTGATTCCCAACAATGAAACTTAGGTCCAGGGCAGTATCACATGTGTTAATGTAAATACCCTCACCATACATGTATATGTGTTTTAATGAAGATTAGACCCCAAATTTTAGGGCAAATTTATCATAATTATTTTAGGAGAACAATTACTGTCATTCCGGCAGTAGGAAAGTGATTCCTGTGAAGGACTAGATGACTGTGTATGGTACTGCCATCTATCACTTTACATGGTAGACTCCTACCAAACTTTCTTTCTGGACTAAGCTGAAACTATATCCTTGTGAAATATGGAGAGCGTTGGCTGTTCCCTGATTCCTTCAGTTGCAGGGAAAAAAGAGGGTTCCAAATATAAGCAAAATTTCCCATGTTGAATGAAATATTAGTGAAAAAATATTGTTCATGTTTTATTCTATGGCTTTAGGATTTTAGTTTAAGAGCCATATTTTTTTTTTTACATGCTTTTTTTTTTTTTTTTTTTTTTTTTTTT
>NW_016107473.1:2218535-2221101 GCF_001604975.1 Cebus imitator
TCAGGCAATTCTCCTGCCTCAGCCTCCTGAGTCGCTGGGATTACAGGCACGTGCCACCATGCCCAGCTAATTTTTTGTATTTTTAGTAGAGACGGGGTTTTCACCATGTTGACCAGGATGGTCTCAATCTCTTGACCTCGTGATCCACCCGCCTCAGCCTCCCAAAGTGCTGGGATTACAGGCTTGAGCCACCGCGCCTGGCCTTTACATGCTTTTACTAAGGTTCTGGGACAAGCATAAAAACAATCCAGGTAGTGGAGTGAGAGATATACTATATATCTCTGGTTAAATTGCCAACCTGATTTGTATGCAGAAGAACACAATTTGTGCTCTACTGAATCCCCTTGTAATTATGCTCTCTTTGTATATCTCAGTTTTTCTCTAAATCACTCTTTAGTAGGGCATTGTATTATAGCAATCTGTAAATTATATTCTACATGGAAAACCCCAACAAACTTTACATAAATTGAGAAATATTTGAAAGCAAATAGAAGTGCTAGATAGTACCCTTAGATAACTTGTAGTTTAATGCTAATAAAATAAAAGACAATCAACCAAATCCTGAAGGAGCAGCATGTCATCAACAATGACATTTCCAAACCTGATGTTACTGATAGGGGTTTTATTAGTTAATTAAATGTGTGCAAATTACATGCAGTGTTGCAGATAATGTAGAAGAGGACATGCATGCTTCATTGCAGCTCAATTTCCTTTCTAGAAATTAAATTATTTAAATTTATAAAATGAGACACCTGCATTCTTCCAGTCTTTTTATTGTAAATTTCAATCTGCTTTTCACTCAGATTAGTTTGTGTACAGTTTATTTTTGATAAGTCTTGCATTACTTTTTGGGGAGTGTTAAGGGAGGAGATCTCTTGCAAATTGAGCAGATTTCCAATGGTTTGCAATCTATTTATTTGCGTAGACTTGAGCAAAAGAAATGGATTTGAGCATTAATTTATGCTATATTAATAAATTTGAGCATTAATTATGCTGTATTTATACATAAGCCAGATTTTATTCCCAGATTTTCTAACTCTTCTATGATTTTTGCTTTGATTTATCAATTTATTTGTACTAAAATCAGATAAGGCAAGCATTTATTATAAACTCCCAGTGTTTTTTTTTAAATAACTTATATGGTTTGTATACCTTCCAATTATTAATTCCTTCAGTTATTCATTCAGCAAATATTGACTGTCTTAGAGATACAGTGGACACTATTCTTAATGCTGGGAATGTGCTGGTAATTACAAAACCAAGTCCCAACCCATGCAAAGCTCCTTCACTCTTTATGCTTTTCAATCTTAAAATTTTATCATCACCAAAAAACATTTCATTGCTTAGTTGATATGGCAGTACCAGAAGTTAGGTGAAAAAAAGTTGGGCATTCAGAATTTCTACTGTAAGAGCTTACCTTACAAAATACTATCCTAAAGAAATTCACGCTTTCTTAAATAACAGTATTGTGTGACAATTATTCTGATGTTAGCGATTAAATGTCACAATGAAAGGAATATCCCCAGTTTCATTTTTGATATTATTTGTGTGTTACCTATTTTTATCATTGTTAGTTTTGCTAGAGATTTGTTTTTTTTATTGCTGTTTTGAAAGATCTAGCTCTTTGTTTCATTGACAATTCTCTATTGCATTACTGTTTTCTATTTCATTGATTTCTGCTTTTTATTATTTCCTTTGTTTGCCTTCTTTGGGTTTGCTTTGCTCTTCTTTTTCTAGATTCTTGAAATGGGCACTTAGACAACTGATTTGAGATTTTTCCCTTTATTCAGTGTATGCATTTCCTTTCAGCTCTGTTTTAACCGTATGCCACAAATTTTTGGTATGTTCTATTTTGAGTTTAATTCAGGTAAATGTAGTTTTTCATACACCTTGCAACTAATTGCCTCTTTGACCCATGGAGATAATGTGTTGCTTAGTTTCCAAATGTTCGGAGATTTCTTTCCGTTATCCTTCTATTCTTGATTTCTAGTTTGAATTCATGGTGGCTAGAGAATATACCCTGTATTTTTTTAATTTGTAAAAATTTGTTGAGGACTGTTTTATGGCCCATAATATAATCCCTATTGGCATATATTCTCTGAGCTCTTGAAAAGAATGTGTAATCTGCTTTGTTGGGTATTCTTTAAATGTCACTTAGATCCCTTTAGTAGATAATGTTGATTTATTCTATATTCTTGCTTATTTTCTGTCTAGTTCTATCACTTGTTAAGAGAGGGTTGTTACAGTCTCCAACTATAATTACTGAATTGTTTATTTTTCTATTCTATTATCCTTTTGCTTCAAATATTTTTGTAGTTCTATTTTTTTGGTGCATACACATCTATGATTGCTTTGTCTTACTGATAGTACCTTTATCGTTATGCAGTGTTCTTCTCCATCTTTGATAATTTTCTTTGCTCTAAGTCTATGTAATATTAAAATTCCCTCCCTCTCTCCCTGCTCTCTTCCTCCTTCCCCTCCCCTCTCCCTCCCTTCCCTTCCCCTCCCCGACTGCCCTCCTTTCTACTTCCCTCCTCTCTACTCCCTCCTCCCCTTTCCCTTCCCC
>NW_016107473.1:2221178-2238467 GCF_001604975.1 Cebus imitator
TCCCCCCTTCCTTCCTTCCTTCCTTCCTTCCTTCCTTCCTTCCTTCCAGCACCTTTAGTAGGAACACTGACATGATAATATGCTGTCTTAAGGAGCTTGATTGTCCTTTCTGATGTCATCCAAGACATGGATTTCATTTATATGCACCTTGGTCTTTCTTCAGACCTCTAACTTCAGCCCTGAGTTGATCAGAAACATGGCTTCTTTTCCCCCAAATCATTCTTGTTCTGCAGACATGGTGCTGCACCTTTGACCCAAGAAGCAGGTTACCAGTAATAATACTTCTTACTTCTGAAGGCTTTTCATTGTTATACAGGAACAAGCTACACCTGAATCAGAAAATCATTTAATTAGCAAAGCATCCAAAACAGCCAAAGCTGTTCTACTTATGGTTGTTAATGGACAACCTAAGAAAAGCTAAGCAAAGGCCATGGATAGGCATTTGCTATACCTCAGACTCTTATGAGAAGATTTGCAGAAGGTTTCCCAGTTCCCCATTGGGCTCATGATTGCTAACCCTTTGTGCTCTCCTTTGATGAATGTTTGCATCATATATGGTGATTGAGGTTTCTGGCTCCAATATGACCTTCACTGCCATCATGAAAGGAGAAATGTCCTTGTTACTGTGAGTGGCGATAGAACTGCCTACTCTTTACTAGACATCCTCTGATACCTCCCTAGTGGAAAGAGGGAGGGGTGCCTCATTACTGGAGGATGGCAGTAGAGGTACAGGCTCCTCCTGTAGCTTACATTAACATTACAGATTAAGCTTTAACATTATCAATAATCACATTAAATATAAATGGTCTTTATGTTAATATATTGATGAAAAGCCACAGATTGGGAGGATAGATTAAAAAAAATGAACTTTGTGCTTTCAACAAAAATTCACTACAATTATAATAATATAATCTTGTTAAAATAAAAAGATGGGAAAAGATGTATGATGAAAATATTAATCAAAAGGAAGCAGGAATGGCTATATCAAAGGATAAGTACACCAAGAAAACAACAGTCCTAAATGCTCATGTATCAATAATAGGATACTTTTTAAACTTTTCTGTTACAGCTTACATTATTTTATTTCTTAAAAAAAAAAATAGAGTTTTTGTCAGTATAGTCTATTATTTTTGTACTAGTCACAGCAGGTAAGGCTATGAATAAAGAAAATACTCGTAGGTGATAATCATGTTTAGATATTCCAGTTTGGGCAGAAGTAGAAGCCCAAAAGTATGGTGAGTTGGTTCATATTTGCTATTGTTTTAACTACATTTGAAGCAACAGTTGAAACGTTTTTGTCACTGGAGAAAACTGTCAGCACACTATAAGGACGAATGAAAATACCAGAACTATAAAAAGAAACGTTCAAAAGCTTCAATCAACTTTTATAATATTTCTAGCTTTAAAATTATCATCATTAAATTCGTATCTATTAAGACAGTTTATTTCAAATAATCAGTTTTTTTCATGGCCTGCTCTATTCAAGCTAACTGAAAAGTGATTATGCAAATTGTGTCATTATTATATTTTTAAAAATGCCAATAGACATTCCCCCCAAAGCAGCAAGGAACTACTTTTCAAATTCACTTAAATGACACACATTATTCTGTCTTTCCCTGGCAGCTCTTCATTCCTGCCCAGAGCTTTATGGGTAGCTGCCTTTAAATTGTGGAAGAGACACAGCACAATGTTGCATTCATTATTCCAGACAGTTGTCATCATACTGAAATGAAAACTCCTTTTAAAATTTTAATTAAAATCCTAGAATTAGCATGCCTTTTGGGTTTCCAGATAATATAAAGGTTTTTGAGCTATCTTGAAATGTTAAAAATTTGGGCAAACAGGAGGTCCTCCAATAAAGAAGTAGGGCCTTCTGCCACTATTCTTTATATATGACAAATACAAACACCTCAACTTAACTTTTCCCTTTTATTCCTAGAATAGGGCAGATTTATAAAACACTCTCATAACTGGAATGTATACTAAGTCATTAGAATCACTGATTTAAAATTGTTATATTCTTTCGTCAAGGGAAAAATAATGCTGGACTTCTCAGTTTAAAGTACAAAAGATCAACCCAATAAGGACATTGATTGTTAAATAATCATAAATCTAGATATAGTGAAGTCCCAGGATCAGTTAATTCAGGGGTTCTATGATTTCTTCAAGAATCCAGGTTTTGTTAAATTTGGGCACCTGTTATGGAGGAAGAGGCTGGTGGGAAGATTGGGTGACCATCCATGTAACCTCCCACATACAGCAGTTAAATGACCACGGGTTATGTTAAATAAATTTAAATAGTCAAACCTGGTTAACTTAGAGTGTGGACAAACCTTTACTGTAAAAATGAAGAATAATCTTGTTTATTGTTTATTAAACATATTTCACATGGAGGTATTATTAGGTTGTAATTCCCCCTTTAGAAAACATTGAGAAGGGTGCAATACCTTGCACATGGATGTTTATAGAGAGTAATGACATTTATTTCTACTGTATTGGCATGCTTTCAGAGCCAATTAGAATGATTCACTCATTTGATAAATTAAAAAGACAGTTTATGAAAATGAATAATTTGGAGAACACTACTGGAAAACAAATAATCTCTTGCTTTTGTTAATGTTGACAAACATAGTCCACAGCTATATGGATGGTTGTGACAGATTTTGTATTCTGATTTTCAAAGGTAGGTTGAAATTTAACAGCTCTTGACATGTGCATTTTTCCAAGGATCATTGGGATCCAGATGTATGGCTAGATAGTATAGTGATTCAGGAAATATTTTGATTAAGATGAAGATTTGCAGGCATTGGAGGTAGAATAGCCTTTGGGTGGGCATCATAGAGTGTGTCACATATACCAGAGAGATTACAAAGGATTATATTAAGTAGGTTTAATCAGCCAAATCTAGTTATCTCAGATGTTAGGTAAACTATTAATGCAATAATTGGGAGATAATATTGGTTCCTTTCATTAAGCAAAATGATTTGGGTGATCTGGAAAAAAGTGAACTCAAAGAAGCTTACAAGTTATAAAGTATAATCATAGAAAAAAATGCATTTTAGTGGAGAGTTTCTTATAATTCAACCTAGCAATAGATCCCTTGAATCTGATTTATTCCTTTAACACATGAGTGAGGTACTAGGAACTGAGGTGCACATGGTGAACAGACAAATACTTCTGTGTTCTCATGGAGCTTACATTCTAGTGAGGAGCTAAGACAATGAACAAATAAACACATAAAAATATTCAGTGTCAGGTAAGCAGTAAGGCTATTAGTGAAACTAAAGCACTAGTGTGGATAGGCAGGGAAATACATAGTGCAATGCTATATAGTGGTAAGTCCCTGAAAGAAAAAAAAAACCAAAGCTAAGGAGGGCACCTCTGTGTAGAGGGATAGAAGACTCATAGGAATAGAGACCTTGGTAAATCTAATGTCATAGAATTCATTCTTGGGCTTATCCATATTAAACCAGAGCCCACCATTGGAGATCTTCATTCCCTTTGTTCCATTTTCCAATTAGCCAATGTTCACGTTGGGACTTAGGGTGCATCAGTCCCCTATTGGTGAAACATTCATCTTATTGGATTATTCGATTGTCCTATTTCTGACTTGATGAACAAAAGATGTACTCTGTGATTAGCTTAACTCTGATGGACTTTGCTTTCATTAATTCATTTATACTTGCATATTTTCAAGATGTACATGTACCAAATGCCTATCATTCACAAGAGGCTTAATAGTAGATATGAGACCTGGACACAGATAGGCTTGCGAACAGGTAAGATGTAGTATCTAAAAAAGATTTGTAGTAACAAGGCAGAGAGTTTCAGATATTTTAAGAGAGGCAGAGGTCCTGCTTCTTTTGAGAAGATGGTTATTGGCTATGAGTTGGCTTGGTCTTGCTGTTACAAGCCAGTCTCTCTGGGTCTGTAAGGCTCTATTAATATTTCAGTATTGAAAATGATTGGAGTGCCGGTGAGAAGAAATTAATGAAACAGACTCACAGCTGGATCTACTTGTTATCGATATATAGGTTTCAGGAGATCTGGATTGTAATTCACTGCCATCTAACCTCTTTGTACCTTACTTAGCCACAGAATGAAAGTTATGGGGTAGATACTATTTTAGATTCTTTCCAATGCAAGTTATTGTACATTCTATTACTTGAGTCATAGAACCAAAACAAGTGCAGATGAATTTCAATGTAGGCATTTGGTTTTTCATTTCACTTCCCCCTGTTCACTTTTTAAAATATGAATTCAACCTTTATCCTACAATGCAGTATTTTCTATACAATTATGGAGTCTATTTGAAGGACTTCATTTTGGTTGAAACTTTACAATATCAGAGGTATTATTTTTAGTAAAGAAGAGTTAAAGCGAGACTATTAGCCCATATCTGAGAGGTAGCTGATGGAATGCATATAATGAGAAAATTGTTCTTGAAGGACATACTAAACTGTGGTTTGTATTTGTAATTCTGTTGTGACCAGACAGATGGGTAACTATAAACAAAATATCTTCCTATTCCCTTCTGAGACATATGCAGGGTCGTCTTTCCTTCAGCACTGTCATGGAGCAGCATGCAATTAGCTACAGAATGTTAGCCACCCTGCTGGATGCAACTCTACATCTCCCTCTGTGGTATATAATAGTACAAAAGTGACATTAAACCTATCAAACAATGGTATTCAGGCAGCATGACACCACACAACCCCAGCTGTTTGTGCTATCGATTTTGTTTTTCACCAGAGGAGATTTTTTGGGGTGAATGTAATGAATGGACAGGCTATACTTACTTTTAATGAACCCCAAGTTAATGCGTCAGTCTTTTTCTGTCCATTTAAATGCAAAGGAGCACATTTCAGATCATAATGAAATAAGCACACTCATACACAACCTTCTTTCTTCACTCTGAGCCTCAGCTTCCAGAATTAATAGCTTCCTGGTACAGCATGTTTGACATTGTTGCTAAACTCTTAACAGGGATCTAATTCAGAGGCAAATTTACATCAGCTTATATTTTGACTTTTAATTCCTCTGGCAACCGAAAAACAAGCAAACCAAGAAAGTATAAAGAGTGACTTTATGAAAATAAATCAGAATGACCTGTATGTTGAAACCATGAGAATACATCTCTTGTGGTTTCATTTTACTTAGATTAGTGTGTCGTCTGTGATGACACTCTGTAAAGCAAAAATGTAGGTCAGATTAACAAAACGAATACTAAAATCGATGCCTGCAAGAATGAGTGATTCAAAAGATAGGATAAACTAAACAATTTTATGTTAATCACACAGTTAATTCCTGATTTGTGAATGACATCTCTGACTGTTTAGTTAAATCTGAGGTCAGTTTTGTGTGTTTATAATTACATGACATTAAATAAACTTATTTTTGTCTTGGTTATATATCTTCTTTCTTTTAATATAACACAGTAACAAGCAAATAATGTACAAGTTCTATTTAGCAGATAAATATCAAGCAGTTTTCAGTTAAATTACTGAGTTCCTCTAATGTCCTAATCCCTGTGTAGTGATTTCTATATAAAATATAATTGCTGCCCTTATGGGCCTTATAATCTAGGGATCTTATACAGCACCGGACAGTACTAGACATCTAGTGGATCATCAGAGTCACCTAGGGATCTTTTAGAAAAGGATTCCTGTAGTTATACATAGAGGTTCTGATTCAGTGTGTCCAAGTAAGAAATGTGAAATCAATCTTCTTTAAAGGTTCTTCTCTGATTTCAATAAACAGTCAGAATTGAGGACTTCTGAGGTAAGTAAAGTAATTTCAATCTGAATAAGACTTTAGAAAACACCCATCTACTCTAACACCTTCATAGTCAATAAAACCGCAGGGAGCACAGAGCAGGTGGGCAGAATCAAAAGTAAAATTTGGAGGCCTGATTAAGAACATTCCCCATGTTCAAACACAGGTTCCCATCTTTGCAGCTGCTGGGAAGTTGATGACAAGGCGATTCGCAAACCTAACTCTCTTAACGGGATATCCTCTCCTGCAACAGTCTTTTCCCTGTGCAAGGGGTGTAGGTGATCCAAGATACCAATGAATCAGTATGAGTAATATTAAGTCATGGAAGGGAAGATAAGAAGGGAAGAGGGGAGAGAAGACATGGCTTAGCTTAAATACTACTAATGTGGCCTTGGCAGATATTTGGGAACTTGGATTTAACATCACCAATCTTTAATACTTCTACTTCTTTCAAAGTCCTTCTACTTTATTTTCAAAATACGTTGAATAAAAATAGGGTAAACAAATAGAGAATGAGACAAAAATATGAAGTAATTACTATGGTAGCAATGACTACCTACCTGTTTTCTTCATCAGCTAAGTAGAGCTATGGTAATCATATTTTTAATTTTATTGTTGGTATATGAAGATGAAGATAAAGATAAATTCAGGCTAAATTTTCGTCTTCCCATAAATATAAAAATTTTTGTTATTCCAAATTAACCCTATGGCCTGAGACAAGAATCATGTTAAAATGCTTTAGGTCTGATTTTATCTCTAATCGTCCTGTTTTTGAGGACGGCTATAGAGTCCAATTAGCAACTGTAGTCATTAATAAGCATTCACTTCTTCCATCAGTCTGTCCCTTTAATTGCTTTGTGCCACTTCTCTCTTTGAAATGCATGCTATCCTGGCCTTCGTAAATTAAAAATAGCTCCTCTCCAATATGGTATCAGGCCTAATTAATTATTCATACATTATTATTTTCCTAATTATTCTTCTTGATGTAAATGACATTAAAAGTCTAGGTCTATTTTTGGAACTCATAAGACCAAACAAAACAATGGCTTTAAGTGAGGTGAATCAGATGATGCCTTTGTGTGTAGTAATGTAATAACACAGCAAAGCTAAGAGAGGGAGAGAGATTATTCCATTAACATTGAGGACTGCTTAAAGAACTTGTGTTTCCATTTTGCAGAAGGTGAATTTCCTTTTTTTTTTTTTTTTTTTTTTTGAGACAGAGTCTTGCTCCATCACCAGGAGCCAGGCTGGAGTGCAGTGGCCTGATCTTGGCTCACTGCAACATCCACCTCCCGGGTTCAAGCAATTCTCCTGCCTCAGCCTCCCGAGTAGCTGGGACTATAGGTGCATGCCACCATGCCCACCTAATTTTTGTAATTTTAGTAGAGATGGGGTTTCATCGTGTTAGCCAGGATGGTCTCGGTCTCTTGACCTCATGATCCACCTGCCTCAGCCTCCTAAAGTGCTAGGATTACAAGCATGAGCCACTGGGTGAATTTCTTTTAACCTCAGCTGTACTTCAATATCAGATGGCATGAAGTGACCAAATGCTAGTACGTGGCTAAGGGGGTCTGGATCTTCCTGGTACTTCCTTTCCCCACTCCCCACTGACATATATAATGGCAGAGGGGAATGCAAGTCACCTTAAATTCTCCAGTGTATTCCTTCACTGTTTTACAACCAGAGGAAAGAATGAGTCTTCTCATCCTCACTCTCCTGATGGTAGCAGCTTCAGAGGGCCCTTAGCCCAGTGGCCATTCTGACTGTACAACCTGTACAACAGGAACAGGGAGCTGACAGTGGAATGGGCAGGGACTCCTGGCAGCTCTGCTTGCTTCCCTTGGGCTTGATTTCATGACAGCTTCCTGTGCCAGGCCAATTAATTTTAAGACTTCTCTGCAATGGATTGCAGAAGTTGGATAAAATGAGGAGGCCAGAAACCTCTTTCTAACCTTTCTAAAGCAAGAGGAAGATATATAACAGAGGACCTTTTCTGTTCATTCTTGAGAGTAAAAGTTACAATTAAAAAGAAATAAAAATCACTTTTAATATTTGTTTGCATAACATGAATAAATGATGGGGGACTACCTCAGAGTCCAGCTGGTTATTTGCACAATAGATCATGCATTTGGCATTCTCTCTCTCTCTCTTTTTTTTTTTTTTTTTATGAGGAGGGAGAGAGGTTGATAAGACAGAAAGGACACATGGAATAAGCTGGAGTTATGCTCCTGAGGCTGCTTACAGATGTTGTCTACACATGAGTGGAAGTAGCAAGATCAGAAGAGACCCCTTCATGGAACACTGGTTTCTATCTTGGATGTTGTTATTTTGAACACCAGAATTAGGAAAAGTCAAGATATTATGGTCTGGTTTCACTGAACTTATGTAACCCATCGTCTTTTATTCACAATATCCATATTTTAAAGTATAAAGTCATTTAAAAGTGAGTGAATACAGTACTAGATATCAAAAATTAATTTTAAAAACACATTCAGAATTGGGTTTTTCATTTTAGTAGTGAAGCAAAGTCAGGGTTTATATAATTAATATCAAGCAGGTTAATTCTGCTAAAAACCCGCCTTAGTCAGTGGATAATGTCACAATTATTTAACTCCTGTGAAGCCCCCTGTTTTGCTTTGTCTCTGCTTGATATAGTCATGTCTACACCTTCAGAGCTCTAACAGCAAGACAGACAAGGCTTGAAAGAACAGAACACCCAACATGTTTGTAAATGTTGGTTAGACATCTTTTGTTTTGTTTTATTTTTTTCTTTATTTTTTAATGCTTGATTTTAAAATAATTTCAGACTTACAAAAAGTTGTAAGAAGAGTAAAAGGAATCCCCATATACCTTTCAACCAAGATCCTCCAAATGTTATCATTTCATTCAACCACAGTAAAACTATAAAATAAAAATATAACAATGATATAATACTATCGTATAATCTGGAGACCTTGTTCACATTTCTCCAATTGTCCCTCTAATATCCTTTTTCTGGTACAGGATTCAATTCTGGGTAACATGTCACATTCATTTATTATGTCTCCTTAGTTTCTTTTAATATATGACAGCCTGCTCCTCAGTCTTTGCCTTTCATGACCTTGACACTTTTGAGCGTACTGGCCATTTTTTTTTGTGGGATATCTCTTAATTAGGGTTTTTCTAATGCTTCTTAATTATTAAATTCAGGTTGTGCATTTTGGCAAGAGCATTATAGAAGTGATGTTTTGTCCTTCTTTGTGCAACATATGAGGAGGCACATGAGACTGATTTGTTCTGTAACTGGCAATATTAACTCTAATAACTTGGTTAAGGTGGTGTCTGACATCTTTAATTGCAGACCTAATTACTATGTGATTTTGGCTTGTATTCTGTGATTAGTAACTATATGAAAACTTACTTTTATACCATTTTTCAGCTTGAACCATCCTTTACTTTCTCTATTTACATATTCTTGCTCACTTTTTTGTGTGTGAGAAGTCACCATAAATGGTATATATATAGTACCAGTTTAGGAATTTCCACACACTCGCATGTGCACAGCTGTTATTTTCTGCTTCATTCGGTGAATGCTTATATTATTAAATGAATTGCTGAAAATATGCAAGCAATTTTAATTTAATACTTTTAGAAGTGTATTTCTGCTTTTTGTCCTTACTTTCTTTTTCCCACCAAATAATTTATGTTCTAAAATGTGGCCTTCAAATTAGTTTAATTTTTATTTTTCACTTAGTTGGTTTTACAAATGCATAGTTGCACAAATGTGAGCACATACACCATCTTCTTTCACAAAGCTCAGCCTGGCTACAAGTGCAGAAAGACAAATGAGTATTTCCCAATAGCTCTGGAGTGTCAGAGAATACTTCATGCTTGGGGTAAAGATGGGCAATAGAAACATGAGAGCTCTGAAGTGAATCTCCCATGACATCCTAGGACCACATCCATATGTGAGTCCAAGAATTCAGGAGCAGAAGCTTGGAATGAGCAAAATCAAAGAGGTTATTATAAGGCTCTCCATCTTGGAGATAAGACACACATGTGCAAGAAGGTTTAGTGTCAGGAAAGGGTTGCACAATCCCCTAGACTGGACAACGCTTTGAGTTTACAACTTGCTTTTATGAGCCCTAGAGGGACTTGTTGGTGGGAGGGTCAGCCTGGCTTAAAGGTTCAAGGTGTAAAAAATATTGGTCTTGTTTGAGAAAATAATAAGTCCACTACTCCAGAGCCCTTGTTGTTGGCAGCAGTGCCCCAGTAGCCATTCCAGGGGGAAGAAAAAAGGATTCTTTTGTTAACACTGTAGTTCCTTGACTTCAGTTTGGTTTGATGTAAATAAATTCATACATGTGTATCTTCTGATGAACACACTGATTTTAAATCCTCTGTTATGATTTTACCCTCAATCTTCCATTTAAAATAGGAGATAAGCAAAACATTTATGTTATAGAAAAGAGAATGTTTGTTTACTACATAATTCCTAGGGAAACTTCCGAACTGAAGTCTATTTTTCAAAAGCAGTACCTTTTGTTATAAAGGACACAAAGAGGTAGATTTGAAAAGTTAATGATATAAATGTGCATTTTAATTCAACTAAATTGGTTGCACTTTCCTGTGGAATAACATTTTCAAGTAATATTTGTGAAATAGCACTGTAGACTTAAGCCCAATATTTCTTTTCTAATTTGCTTTTTATTTGGATTCAAAATCATGGCCTTGCTTTGAACATTCTAAGGCATTGTAAAAGCCTATAGCAGAGTGTCTAAGCCTTTGAAATAATATAGTAAGCAAAATTTAAGTGTCAAGACTTTAGTAATTATTTATGCTGGCAAAGGATTGTATATAACTGTATATTTTTGAAGTCAGAAATGACCAAAGAAATGATTCTGCTATTTGATGGCTTCCTAATGTCTAGTTGATAAGCATGAAACTCCTTAGCATGAAATAATGCCCTAGCTCCAAACTGACATATTCAATTCTTCTTCTGGCTCCATTATTTGCTCCCTGTGTTTCCTCTATGACAACATAGTACCTCGGTTGTTCTTTTTCCAGCATTGGCTGACCTTTCCTCTGCTGCATCTGGAAATCCTCACTCACTTTCAAAGCCCAGTTTCCATATAATGCAACTCTATTCCTCAGTTAATTTACAGTAGCAAAGACTTGGAACCAACCCAAATGCCCATCAATGATAGACTGGATAAAGCAAATGTGGCACAAATACACCATGGAATACTATGCAGCTGTAAAAAAGGATGAGTTCATGTCCTTTGCAGCAAGGATGAAGCTGGAAACCATCATTCTCAGCAAACTGACACAAGAACAGAAAACCAAACACTGCATGTTCTCACTCATAAGTGGATGTTGAACAATGAGAACACGTGGACACAGGGAAGGGAACATCACACACAGGGGCCTGTCATGGGATGGAGGCCTGGGGAGGGATAGTGGGGGGGATTTGGGGAGGGATAACATGAGGAGAAATACCTAATGTAGAAGATGGGGGGATGGACACAGCAAACCACCATGGCACGTGTATACCTATGTAACAAACCTGCATAATCTGCACAGGTACCCCAGAACTTAAAGTATAATAAAAAAAATTGCACCCTATTTTGTGTCCCTAAGGCACTTTGTATATGATGGTATTTTAGTACTTGTCATACTGTATTTTTATGTGTTTTCATGTCTATTCCTCTAGACTTGTGGTTCTCAACCCCAGTCCCAAAGCCCCCTTTGTAGAATAAACATTTTGTAATGACTTATTATTATCTTGACATACAATTCTTAGATATATGACTTCACCCATCCTTACTGTTTTTAAATATCAGTATAAAGAAGCCGGGTGTGTTGGCTCACACCTGTAATCCCAGCACTTTGGGAGGCCAAGGTGGGGTGAATCATCTGAGGTCAGGAGTTCCAGACCAGCCTGGCCAACATGGTGAAACCCCACCTGTAGTATAAATACAAAAATTACCCAGGTGTGGTGGCAGGCACCTGTAATCCCAGCTACTCTGGAGGCTGAGGCAGGAGAAACATGTGAACCCAGGAGGCAGAGGTTGCAGTGAGCTGAGATCGTGCCAGTGTACTCCAGCCTGGGTGACAAGAGTGAAATTCCATCTCAAGAAAAAACAACAACAACAATGGTTTATAATATGAGAAAGCATATAGCGCAAGAATAACTTTATACAAGGAAGAATCAGCCCTTATGAATTTTCATAATGTACCCTAGGAGACAGCATCTTCTCCCCTGAGAAACATTGAGCTAGACCATGAACGCTGTTATAGCCTAAACTGTATGTCATCATTTTTCTTAATTAATTAATTTTTTTAGATATGGGGTCTTGCTTTGTCACCCAGGCTGGAGTGCAGTGGCACTGTCATAGCACACTGCAACCTCAAGCTCTTGGGCTTGAGGGATCCTCCCACCTCAGCCTCTTTAGTAGCTAGCACTACAGAGCCCAGACTATATGTACATAATTTTCCATTTATCCCAGGACCTATATAGTGAGCAAATTATTGTCTATAATACTAGACTTAGAATTATCTGAAAGTGAGGCTATACATCATATATACATTTGTATCCTAAATATTATAATACTTAGTAGTTTTCAGTTGATTATGTCTAGGATGTTGGACTGATTAATATAAGAAATCTATTAAGCACTTAAAGTAAGTGGATAGATGCAAATAAGTGACCAATCTATTTTTCATCCATATTATACCACTGGATTCATATAGATTTCTTACATATGCACCATTCACTTTAACAAAAGAAGCAAGAGTAAATGAAGGAATCAAAATACATGAAATCAATTGTCACTTTTAATAAGTTCATATATGCCTGGAATTTAGAGAACCTAGAATTCTGTCTTTCCAAGCCATGATTTTACTTCCTTAATATATAGGCTAGGATATCTCTCATAACAAAATGCTACTGAATACAATGAAACCGTAAAGAATGCCCAAATGGATTGTCTTATTAGTTCAGTGGCTACAGTTTTTCAAATACTGTTATACCTGATTTTTAAGCAGTGGGAAAATAAGTATTTGTAACTTTTATTAATCCCGTATATTTCTCATAAACCATAAAAATTTGGTATATGATCTAATTAATGAAACAAAAAGGTGCTGTAGTCCTTTAGAATACTGGGATTAAATAATTAGAGAAGCAGCGAATAAATTCTGGTTTTGGCTATAGAATTGTTAAACAGCTTAAATTCTGTCTCAAAAATAGAGCCTTGCAAGTTTCTCTTTGTTCCTCTCTTAGCCGGGGTAAGGCAATGCTGGATGTTATTTTTTCAGTGGGAAAATGGTGGTAAGGAGTATTTACATGTTATTTATGCTCTTAATATACATGAGAAAATATCTCTCTTATTATGTGGGCTTATCAAGATTAAAAGTTGCTGATGAGAAAAATGGAAAAATATGTAGTATGATTTAAATCACAGACATTATTTCAGCTAATTAAATTAGAAGCCTAAGAAATAGGAAAATCTGGTGAAGGAAACATCTAAAGATAGAATTTGATAGGTACCTAGATATAAATTAAGCAGCCATTTACAGAAATGCATTGAAGACAAGGAATATCAGGGAAATAGACTCAGAATAAGTTCTGAATAGACTGATATTTATGGTATGTTTAGAAATAAAGATATTAATATAAGAATTGGTAAGGTATATAAATGTTCTAGACTACATCCCAGGGTGATGTGTAAAGAGAAGCTTCCTCATTATATCGTTCTTTATGTTTTCAAAGATCTAGAGAATAGAAAATGGAATATTTTTTAACTCACAGGATAATCTTGTTGAATGTTTAGAAAGAGCATTTTGGCCAGGCCTGGTAGCTCACACCTATAATCCCAACACTTGGGGAGGCTGAGGTGGGCAAATCACCTGAGGTTGGGAGTTGGAGACCAGTCTAACCAATATGGAAAAACCCCATCTCTACTAAAAATGCAAAATTAGCCAGGCATGGTGGCGCATTCCTGAAATCCCAACTACTCAGGAGGCTGAGGCAGGAGAATTGCTTGAACCTGAGAGGTGGAGGTTGCGGTGAGCCAAGATCGTGCATTGCACTCCAACCTGAGCAACAAGAGTGAAACTCTGTCTCAAAGAAAAAAAAAGAGCATTGTGATTTGCCTCAGACGCAGCAATCCTTACAGGGTGTCAATATCCAGAGATGATTATGTAGAAAATAGCTAGTCACTGTCTAGATATAGGTAAGGGGACTGGGATGCCACTGTCATGGAATTGCCGTCAGGCAAATGGTTGGTGGTATTAATACTCTGCACCATATGCCTCTACTTTTCTTTCTTTGTCCTGTTCCCTCTTTTTGTTTTTCTCTTTTCTTACTCATTTTCTTAGATTGACTCTAGCAAAGGCATTCCATGCAGTACTGGCACACACATTTATGCAATCAATAGATATTAATTAGTCCCTGACTCTGTGCTCATTGATTTGTCTCCAGGTAGAGGCTGGTCTGGATTAACTCCAGATAGTCACCTAAAATCTCTTCACACACAGTCTGGCATTCTCCTAAACTATTTAAGATCCAAATTTTAAGTATCTCATTTTAAATTCTTAATCTGAAAGCATATATTGTGGGTCAGTCTTAAGACTTAATTGATTGCATGCTAGTAGGAAACTGAATGGATTTTTTTAAGACAATAACCCGAAATAAAGCTTCTATATTAGCTCTAAGTCATTTCATATTAAAAATGAAATATATTGGCTGGGCACAGTAGCTCACTCTTGTAATCCCAGCACTTTGGGAGGTCGAGGCAGGAGGATCTCAAGGTCAGGATGTTGAGACCATCCTCGCTAACATGGTGAAACCTGGTCTCTACTATAAATATAAAAAATTAGCCGGGCATGGTGGCACACACCTGTAGTACCAGCTACTCAGGAGACTGAGGCAGGAGAATCGCTTGAACCCAGGAGGCGGAGGTTGAGGTGGGCTGAGATCGTGCAATGGCAATCCAGCCTGGGCAACAAGAGCGAAACACACTCTAAAAAAAAAAAAAAAGAAAAGAAAAAAAGAAAAGAAATATATTGACAAAGAATACTAGAATCAGTTTGTGTTCCTGAGGTTATGATTTATCCAATTCCTCAGTGTTTATGATGTCTTATTTCCTCTACACAGTGGACATTGTGATCTTACTCAGAACTGATAGTGTCATGGCTCAAGGCAAAATCTTTACTAAGATAATTTAGAGTGGCATTGCTTATGATGCTATCAACTTGAGACGGACATTCTATACTTTCAAAAAAGAGAAGAATTGTCAGAGCACTGTCTAATATGTCAAATTTTAAATCATAATGATTAACTATTAAAACTAATTTCTAGAGGACCAGGATGACTGTTGGCTCATATTTAGGTCACTGAAATAATAATTGAGCATTGTTTTCATTGCCTTTTTTAGGGAAGCTTGTGGGTAACGTCTCTCACTGAGGTATTTATAAGGTAAAACTCGCCTTCTGTCTGGGAAAATGCCATGGAATCACTGCAATGGAAGAAATCTTTCAAATCACTTAGCTCAATTTTCTAATTTCATAGAGGAAGAAACTGAAGTACAATGGATTTCACTGACATTCCCATTGTCATTCCACAAGGTTAATTAGACAAATGGCACGAGAATATAGTCCACCTAGCTTCTATTATCATGACTTTCCATCACATCACACTGCTTCATTCATTCTTCGTTCCATCTATCCACCCATCAATTCAACCTACTGATACATACATGTTGTTGCTGACTACTTACCAATCATAATACCAGGGGCTTAACTGATCATTTAAATCATTATCACACTTAAAGTGTGTTACATTTTAAGATTTTCTTCAGGGAAAGTATTCAAAATATTTCAGTTTTAGGAAAAAAAAAACCATATCCAATTTGAATTTACTTTGATGAATATATATTTAATAAATATACATGTATTTTGAAACCTTATTATACAATTCAAATAAAGGAAAACATTTCAACTTGTCCAAAGTTTGTACAAGATCATCCAGCAGTCTTCCAAGTGATATTTTGACTAATTCCTAATGCTGGTGTTGACTCGTGTTGTAATCTAACTTGACATCAGCATGAATATCTGTTCAGTGCACTATAATAGACACTTAACTATCATGCTTTCTAATTATCTTGAATCCTAGAAATAATATAATAGATCATTCGCTTTTATTCATCCTTGAATGCTGTAATTAATTATTGATTTAAACATGTTTCACAAATTTTATTTCAAATTAGGACTGCATCACTTTTAACTTAGAAATTGACTTTAGCTTTCTCAATCAATTTAATATAATTCCTCAACATAGTCAATGTAGACTTTTCTCCATTTTGTATTAATGACTTTGGTACGACAGGATAGTTTAATATTTTTATCATTATTTACCCCATGATTCTATGAGAATGTCATTGGAAATTATGTTGTTATAATTTCTGAAATAGAGCTAAAGAAAAAAAATATCCAATTTGTGAATCATTAGGTTTCCAGAGCTGTGTTCTTGCCAGTGAAATAACCTTACAAAGCCATAAAAGGTGCTATGTATTTGTACATCTTTAAAATTGCCATATTATGCCATTACTTTTATTAGTATGAATATCATTCATGTCTTTAGAAACAAATTACATTTTATGTCTAGCATTATTTCTCAAAGAAATGGTGAATAATGCTAAGCTAATCTTTGGGGTTATCTTATTTCCCTTTCAACACTTTATATATCACCCCTACTCCTGGAAGCAGTGTTTTCTTCATTCTCTTATCCTTTGGCAGTTTCTCTCTGCTTACATAGTCCTTCACTCTCCCCCACCCCACCCACCCTTTCTTGTTCTCATTGCTCTGATATAAAAATTGGTACCATATTTCCAGGGCTTCAAGTCAATCCATAATTGTGGTCTAGAGTCTTGTGTGGAAAGATTTTGAGATTACAGCTCAGATCAATGGGAAAGGCTACCATGATCAAATGGTGATATCTGCCCTAAATGTTGACTTGAGGAGTGGTAGGCTTTTCCAGCTTTCCTTGAAACCATATCTCCAGCACATTTGACATCTACCTAACATCTTGTCGATCACCTCGTCTGAAACAGAAATCTCCATTTATTTATTTTGTGATAGGATCTCACTCTGCTGCCCTGGCTGGAGTGCAGTGATGCAAACATGGCTCACTGCAACCCTGCCTCCCAGGCTCATGGGATCCTCTCAACTCAGTCTCCGGAGTAGCTGGGACTACAGGTGTGTGCCACCACACCCAGCTCCTTTTTTAAAAGAATTTTTTGCAGAAAGGGGGTCTTGCCATGTTGCCAAGGCTGGCTTGGAACTCCTGGCCTCAAGCAATCCTCCAGCCTTGCCCTCCCAAAGTGTTGATATTACAGGAGTGAGCCATGGTACCCAGCTGAAATCTTTATTGATGTACTGAAAAAGGTTGGCTCCCAGCTTCTAGTTACTATTACTAATGTATAGTTTAATACTGACCTTCTGAAGACCGTGTCATTTTTTTTTTTTTTTTTTTTT
>NW_016107473.1:2239173-2254644 GCF_001604975.1 Cebus imitator
TGGGCATGGTGGTGCGTGCCTGTAATCCCAGCTACTCAGGAGGCTGAGGCAGGAGAATTGCCTGAACCCAGGAGGCGGAGGTTTGCGGTGAGCCAAGATCGAGCCATTGCACTCCAGCCTGGGTAACATGAGCGAAACTCTGTCTCAAAAAAAAAAAAAAAAAAGAAATGAATGCTGGCAAATGATATTATAGTCTTGGTTTAGTGTTCTCTTGCTTATTAAAGGCGGGGGTCACACCAAAGATATGTGAAACGTGCTTTAGAACTCTAAAGCATGCTTTCTAGACTTATTAAAAGTTTATGATTAATATTTATTCAGATATCTAAGAGATTCTTTTAAAGTGGCTACATCCTGCTTTAGAGACAAAAAAAGATGTCAGCAGAAGGGGCATGAGTGGCCTATCTGACGGGATTGTGAACTTTCTAAAGACACACAAGGATATTTCATTGTAGATTTTTTGTTCCACTATGAGTTTTAACCTGAAAACCTTTTTTTCCTAGAAAAAGGTAAAACAAATTAATTCTGTTTTTAATCAGATTAGTAATATGATTGGATCGATGAAAATGATGATAATTATAAAGAATTCCTAACAGGATTAATAGGCTAGAGTGGAGAATATGAGGCGAAACTCATAAAATTTGCCCTCCTACACAAAGATCTGTAACTGCAAAGTAATGCACTAGAAGAAAGATACAGTGATAAAAAAATGACTCTTAAAAACTTTGAACTGGTTTGAGTGACAATGCATATCGCGTTAGACATAATAGGAAGTTATGTTTTGTGTATTTAGTGTTTGAAGATTTGAGTGTCAAAAGAGAAGCAGGGGTATGAATACAATGTCCATGAACACTTTTCATGCCACCAGATGACAAACAAGTTGGGAATGTTGTTACTGTGGTACGTGATACCTTCCTGTATCTCGTACCACAGAAACAATAGTTTTCAGAAAAACTGTCTTTTTTCAATATGTGTTTTCCCAAATTTAAATCATTTGTTCATTTATACAAAAACATGTCTTCTGAGTGCTGACCTGTGCCAGGCTCCGTGTTAGGAACTGGATATCCCATGTTGAGGGAAAAAGACGTGGTAACTGCCCCAGGGAGAGTCTTTTCTATTCGAGAGACCAGTAGAAGGGAATCAAATAAGCAAGTAACTCAAACTAAAATACATGTACATAAACACATTGATAAAAGACATTAAGGAATAGACAGGGTGCTGTGATAGATACAATGTTATTGGGAGACCGTCCTGGGCCAAGAAACCCTGAAGAGGGAATTGGAAGAATAAGGAACCAGACATGCAAAGAGCCCTGCGGCACTGCGGGTAGCTCCCAGGTGGGCATGATCCAGAACCTGGGAGCAGGACAGTGAGGCTGGAGGAGTGGATACCATAGGAGAAGGGGTGGGAGGGGAAGGACATGGCGAGGTTGGCAGGGGCTCTGTCATGCTGACTTTCACAAGCTGGGGCAAGTGCTTTGGAGTTCGCAAAAAAGTAATGGGAAGCCCTGGATAGGCTTTAAGCAGGAGGTGACAATCTCTGTGATTTATGCTGTGAAAAGTTCCTTCTAAGTGAAGAAACTGTTAGACAATGGCTCACAGGCCAGGGGCCTGAACAGTGGCAGTGGCAGTGGGGATAGAAAGAAATGGACAGGGTTCAAAACTCATTCATGTTTATCTCGACGGTCTGAAACATGGCGAAATGACTGATGAAGAACACGCCTTTCAGTTTACATTCCCTACCGTGCCTCCTGCCTTTCCCAAATGCCTAAAACGTAGTTACAGGCTCCTAATGATGCTTCCCCCACCCCCGCCCCTGCTCCATTTTGTTTCTGAGATTTGTTCCCCTATTGTCATTATAGTTTACATAGTAATAAGTGGAATATCATTTTATATTATGTTGTAATTTATATAGTTGCCATTTTGGGTTAAAATAGCTAACATCGATGTATTCTATAATAAGGAAAATATTCTCCTTCTCTATGGACAAATAAATGAAGAATCCAATGGCATTTCAGTGATGAAAGGTGCATTACTGCTATTTCTCAGTCCCTAAAACAGACAGCACCCTCAGTGGGTAATCCTGGATACAGAGGGCATGAAACGACCACTTTGTTTAAAAAAAAAAAGCCCACCTTTCCACTGTAGTCAGTCAAATGCTATTATTCTTTTATTACTCTGTAATTTTGAGGGCAAGTTCAATGAATAACTGTAGATGCTATTAAGAGCCGTCATGGAAAATGTATCTGTCCTTAAATGGAAGGTAGAAACATTACTGCAGAAGCAGTGCTGTTTCCATGTAGATAATTCTCCTCTTCAAGCTTTTTAAAACGATGTTTATTGTTTCCTATGATGTCTCCCCAGACCATTCTAACACTTGCAATTGTGTTCCTGCCTTTTTCCTCTTGTCAGGAATAAAATTTATGGAAGAAGCATGGCCCACAGGAACCAATCTTGTTTCATGTTAGTGTCTACACTAATAGTGCACAACAAGGGTCAATGGCAACATGCAGGAAATCTGGTTAAATCCACCCAGCTTCTTGCTGGGTAAAAGGCCCAGAAAGAGGCTTTGACATACTTTCCTCTTTAGCTTTATTTTGGGCATAGGAGAGAGAAAACGTGACTGGTTGCAGTCATCATAACATGTGCAAATAACAGTATTGTGGAAAATCACTGTATTATTGCCCGTGGTTGCTGCAATAAATTGTTACACATTTGGTGGTGTCTTAAGACATTAGGAATTTATTCACTCACGGTTTTGGAGACCAGAAATTAGAAATCAAGGTGTGGGCAGGACTGCGTTCCCTCCAGAGGCTCTGGGCTAGAAGCCTTTCTTGCCTCTTTCAGTTTATGGCAGCTCCATGCATGCCTTGTCTCGTGACTGCTACAGTTCAATCTCTGCCTCTGTCCTCACACAGCCTCCTTCCCTGTGTCTTCTTGTGTCCTTTTCTGTCGCTTCTGAGGCCATTCTCATTGGATTTAGGCCAACCCTGATTCAGCATGATCTCAACTAAATTCTTAATTACATCTACAAAGATCCTATCTCCAAATAAGGTCACATCCTGAGGTTCCAAGTGGACATAAATTTTGGAGGAGAGGACATTATTTCACACACTATGGTCACTGACTTGGTGGTTTCTTTTCCTTTTTTTTTTTTTTTCCTAGTTCCAATTTTTTTACATTTTATTTTATGGTAAGTTCTGGGATACATGTGCGTAACATGCAGGTTTGTTACATAGGTATACATGTGCCATGGTGGCTTGCTGCACCTGTCAGCCCATCATCCAGATTTTAAGCCCTGCATGCACCAGGTACCCGTCCTAATGCTCTCCCTCCCCTTACTCCCCACCTCCTGACAGGCCCCGGTGTGTGGTGCTCCCCTCCCTGTGTCCATGTGTTCTCATTGTTCAACTCCCACTTATGAGTGAGAACATGTGGTGTTTGGTTTTCTGTTCCTGTGTTAGTTTGCTGAGAATGATGGCTTCCAGCTTCATCCCTGTCCCTGCAAAAGGCATGAACTCATTCTTTTTTATGGCTGCAGCCTAATTCTAGTTTTATCAGCTTTTAAGGAAGCTATTTATTCTCACTGTTTTGCTTCTAAAAATAAAATGGGAAAATGGGATAAAGACAATTGATTCATAGGATTCTCAGATGATCAAATTACCAAATGATCTCTATAGACATTCAGTAAGAGAACAGAATTCAATATGGAAAGATTTCATCTAATTGTAAAATGCTATTAAAAATGTGCTCAACCAAACTCTTGTGATAGAGACTTTGAAAGAAATACATTTCCACATATGGTCTGAATTTATCACTTTTTCATATGACTGGGCTTGAAGAGATAGGTTATTGGATGAAGATTGAGGTTCTAGCTTAGAGGATGTTTGCCTTTTATGTATTTATGTAAGTTTCTAGTTCATCAATTTTATTTATACTAACAATTTTAGTTCAGTCTCAGTTCCCAATATATATATCATGTGACTATCTGAACTATCATTCCATATATCTCTTTCTATGGTACAGGTACTCTGCCAAAGTTCTATCCATTATACTATGCAATCTTGTATCACAACAGGCGTTTGAATGAGATACAGTTGCCTCTGCTTTACTGATGGTGAAATTGAAGCGTCACTGACTTGCACAAATACATACAGGTGTCAGCAAGAGAATGTTGTTCAAACATAGGGCTTTTTGGCTCCAGGGTGTAAGTTTTTGACCACTGTCCAATGCTTCTTTTTAAGAATGTGCATCCTGAAGTTGAGAGGAGGTCTACACATTTATCGGCTGTCAATTCAGTGTCACCTCAAGCCTATTGCTTTCCTGACATCTGAAGTATCTTTCTGGGTCTCAGTGTGCTTGGCCCCTGAGCTTACCCAAGCAGGGCTCAAGTTCAGTCGCATGGGGGGTCAAATTGTTTCTTTAAACTCCTGACAAATAACTTTGAACAGAAGCAGCTGATACTGAATGAGAAGACAGAGATCATTTGCCCTAGTGGTATCAGTCACCTTCAACTAAGATTTTCTCCTGGAAGCTGTACCTGTTCAGAGGCAGACTAAGGTCACCAATTAAGCTGAATAGAGTAGACATCTCTCAAGATCAGGTATATGCCAGATTAGAAGGTGGCCTTACACTCAGATGATGCTTCCTTAGAGCTGCCCACCTGACCTCTGTAAGGGACATAGCCTTCCCCACCCTTCCCATTACTTTGTGTCAGCTTATTCTATTCCATTTTTCACCATTGCTCTTATCAATACCTGATCCATTTTATGTTTGTTCCTTCCTTTGTTGTCTATCTACCTCCAGAATGTAAGCTCCCTCAGGGCAATAACTTTGTAGGTTTTACTTCTATATCCCTGGCATCTAGGAAAGGGCTTGGCACAAATGCTTAAGGAACTTATGAGTGTGTGAGTGAGTCAGTGAATGCACCATGTTGCCATAGCTAAAGCAGTGATTCATACTTCCTTTCTTTCCCTTTCCTCTTTTCTTTAAAAGAAATTATAGGGCTCCATGAGCCCTAAACACTGATAAAATATTAGTGTTCAGATATCTGTTGAATTGCAGTATTCTTGTGGGGTGAGATTTGTGATTACTACTGTCTGGGTTTCATAAGAGAACTAAAAGAAAATCTTAGAGCCAAAGTAGCTGGAAGGGTGAATGGGTAGAAGTACTAATTACTGCAAAAATACTAATGACTGAATAAAAATGTATGCTGCATATAATGAATATATATAAATGATACCATTTATATGTATACACACAGAATATATGTGTATACTACCTTTAATATATGTTAAACATACATTTACTCTATATATACACACAGGTAGCTTAATATATATTTATATATTTTACATTTTTTGTATTGATATATTTAATATATATTAAATATATAATATATAAATATACAATGATATATTTATAATTTTATATATAATTTAAATATATATATTAAATAGCAATATAAATATATATTGATATTTAAATATATAAATATTAATATGAATATATATTGATATTTAAATATATATTTATATTATATTTAAATATATATTTATATATTTAGTATATATATTCTTATTTTTCCTTTTAATAAAGGAAATTAGCATGGAATCATGTTACATTTCTTATTTATTTATAAATGTCTACCATCAGAAAAAAATAGTTGGTGTAAATTATTAAGTCCCCTAAGTTATAAGAATGGGAATGATTTTTACATTTAATCATTGATTCCCACAAAAAATATGTGTCTGCACATGATATTCCTGGGTCACAGACTTTAGAGGAATAGTGATTTTTGCTTGCTTCTACTAGTAATGAATTTCAAGAGCTAGACAGGATGTGTAATTTGAGTGAGATGCCTAACATTATGGAAAGAGAGACAGGCATTTGTTTTTCCACCAGAAGCCTGCATGTCTTAATATGGGGTATGCTGAGTTTAAGAGGAACTTGGAGGGTAACAAACAGAGGAGGAAAATAGATCAAATTTGCTTGAGGAGAAGATAGATGAGGTGGAAAGTGAAAATTCTCCTTTTTTTCTTCTTCCTTTGGCAAGAAGGTTTAGTTTTCCAAACCACCTTTTAGGGTTGAATAAAGACTATTGGTAAACCATTCTGGGAACTTCAATGGAGAAGAAAGATCAAAGTACCAGGAGTGACCAGTGGGAGAGAAAGGTGACCTTTACTGAGGGCTCAGCTCTGTGTTTCTGCTGCTGGTGAATTTCTGTCACATTATGACTTTCTCCTTTTCTGTAATGGAACTTATAGAGACAATGAAAGGTAATGGGACCTCAATATAGTGTACTCTGGAGACCCAGCTGAGGTGCTGAAGTAGCTTCGAAAACTCAAAAACATATCAAAATGGATCAAGTTTGCTGCCTTTCAGTGTGTTCTGGGCAGGACTAGAAAGAAGCTAAGAATGTTCCAGAAGAGGTAGTTCTGAGAATTGTAAAGGCATTTAGTTTCCATTTCTGGAGTGTCTGCTAAGTAACATATAATATTTAAAGTTTTAAAGCCATTATTTTTAAATCTTTTTTTCCCAAAAAAGATTGATCTTTATTGTCTTTTAATGCTATGTGTCCAAAATATGTTTGTTAAAAGTAGCCTTTTGTCAACTTGCATGTATAGTTTTATTTTCCCCTTTTCTTTAATTACTGTGATTTTCTTTAATTACTAGTTCTTTGATTCTTTATCAAGGCATTTATCTTCACAGCCACTCAGGTAACTGCTATTTTTATATAAACTCTGTGGAAAGTCACCAGTATATCACAATTCTCTTGGTCTCCTTCTTTTTGTAGATCCTTAAATAAAATCGATGTGTCTTTTATTATGGGACAGAATCTGCTTTATCATGGGTAGTGTGCCTGGTGATTAAGGATAAATTTGTACCAAATTTGCTATGTGCCGTATCACCAAGTTTGTTATAATGATATAGGCAAAAGGGGATTCATCATGGAGCAGTGCTAAAATACCAGAAATAATAATTATAAAAATATACTGCCATTTAAATTAGCAGCAGTGTAATTTAGAGCCACAGGGAATATGAAATGTTATTCAGAAAGGGATTATGCTCTCCTACAAGTCTAGTAACTATCTTCTAGGCCATAACTTTAGTATAAATTTAACTTGTCCTTTTTCAGGGACATAGTAGAGAGATTTTAAATGATACAATTACAACCAATGTCACTCCTCATAACTGATGTCTACCTGGATCAGATTGATTGTGAGTCTTGATGAGAAATGCCAGCTACTTCTGGTCACTGGAGAAAGGCCATATTTCTCAAGTTTGTTGTGGCTTTCAGTAACATAAATCCATGACTGGGTTGTACACTAATGGAAAGACCTTCAGGAGTGTTACTTTGTACAGTACAGGTTTATTAATTTGATCTTTCCGGACACTAAGATAAATACATAAGCATATGCATTTGTTTTGTTAAAGAGAAGACATTCAAACATAATTAAACTTACACTTCTTGCCATGGCTCTTTTTGAGTTTTAACTTTTCTAATGATTCTGCCACCCCTCAGAGTGGGTTTTCATTTCTCGGGGTTCTTTTTCTTAGCTTTTAAGATTTAATGGCCTATACTAAGGGGCACTTATCTTGCTACAAGATAGCATGTTTCATTGGGTGCATTCACTCTGGCAGACGAGTTAGGGCAGATTCTTTAATATATATATTTTGCTTTTTTCCTATAGATGGACCCTCTTAATGTTTTGACAGTTAAAAAGGATGGGGGGTTATTGAGCATCTAGTTTCTCAGCTGCTGAGCTGTATTTTTTGAGCTATATATCAGCAAAATTACCCAGCTCTCTTACAGAAGGTGTTCTGTTGCCAGATGGTACTCTGTAGGAAACAACTTCGTAGTTTTCTTAAATCAGGATTTATAGTAAAATAGAATAGCACTTAGATATAGGAGACTTAGGTTTCTCTGGAAATCTTGGAGTCTCAAATATCCTTTTCTGTCTGTCTACATTGTATCCTATTCAATTAAGCTGATAACAAAATGTCTACATTGCTATTCAGTAACTGAAGGGCATATTCTTAGCAATTTTCATTGTACTGCCTGCTTTGAGACCAGATTGAAAGGTTCAGCTCCAATTGTAACATTAGCCCAGCAACTACAGTCAATCATTACCAATGATTTTTGGCCCCCTAATTGTTTTTTACATTATTGAGCTTATTCAGAAAGAATGGAACTCCATCCTGCCTTTTCTTAAAAGATACCTGCACAAAGTGAAGTTGCTGTTTCTTCTATAAACTCATCAGCATTGCCTTAAGGAGGCCTCTTAACTATCGATTTTCTACTCTAGCTAATAGATCTCCTAATTTGCAGAAATACCCCAATGCAAGATTTTAACAATTAGAAAATTACGAAAGGAAGTCCCAAAGGACCCTTAGCTTCTGCAATACTGATGGCTCAGCATTAGGCAATACTTCCTGCTGGAAGTCAGGGAACCGCAGGGCCAGGGAGAGAATATAAAACGCAAAATTGAATATATGGGCAATGTTTCCTTTTTTTCCCCCAAGTTTTGCCCCTGTTTCAAAGGAATGTCTTCTCAGTTGGATTGAAAATGGCACTTTTCACTAACCATGCTGAAATATTGTTTACATAAAGTATTGTAGTAGTTATTTTAAACCCACATGCACGACACAGGGAAGACACAGGTCAGGTTTCACTAAACCCTTTAGGAAGATATGTGTGATGAGCTGTTACATTCTTTCATACTTTAAAATCCAAACCCATATATTTTAATCAAACATTCACTGTTTTTCATATTATCAAAATTGTCTTCTGTAGTTTTCATACAGAAGAATTTTGGAGTTAGAGCATAACCTTCTATGCTGCGTAATCATTTGCTGCTAATTAAATTTGCTATAATTTTTTGGCCCATTTGAGAACATTAGCATTGCCAGAGTACCAAGGATTTTAGTAATACAATATGCAGTTTTGACATCTTTTAAAATGGCTAGGTTGCTTGTGATTAAATCCAAAGCTTAAAAATATGTGTTGCATATGTTAGAAAGCTGAGGCACCCATAAGGACTTAGACCTATTCTCTCTCTTGTTCTTTCCTCCGCCTCAGATTCCCTCAATTTCCACCTAAAATTTCTCATTCTTTTTTGCCTATTGATCTTTAGCATGTTCCCATTGTCCTTAGAGAATGGTATTGAAGACCCCATGATATACTCCTGCCAATGGAAACACTTTCTCTCCATCCCTGCCCACTCTCTCTTAAGAGCTGTGGTTCACAGAAACTCAAAATTAATTTTCTTCTTCTTCCTTTCTCACTTTTTATATAGCAAGGCTCAGCAGAGTTGCTTTATGTATAGCAGAGACTCAATAAACTTCAGTGAAAGTTAAAATTAAGAGTTGTCTCTCTTTATGACATTTTTATTTTAGTAATTTATCATGTCAGACTCATGTTTATGCTGTTTAGTCATGTTCTCCTGAGTGAAAGCCCTTCCCATAACTTTTCCAAACATCAGAATTGCTCCTGCAATAATCCTTTCAAATGTTACTACCTCTATAAAGATTTTTCTCCCTGTGATTTTATTTCACCAGAAAATATTATTTTCTCTCTTGTATCTTAATAGCCTTTTATGCATGTAACTGTCATGGAGCTCATGGAATTTGATCATCAGCATGCATTTACGTGTATGTCTTCCACACTGGGCCATGAGTTCCTATAGAAAGGGGGTCAGCCTTACTCATTCTTAGGTTTCTTTTATCTGGCTTAGAACCCCACACGTATTATACTAAGTATTCAATAAACACTTATTGAAGGAATTGGAACCTTGGTAATTATGTGGCTATTGCTTTTATTGTTTTATAAATGAGTAAAAGCAACATTAAGACTTCATTTGGTGATCATCTCAATGTCATCATCAGCCCCTGATAGTTCCTCCCTTACATTATTGGTTTCCTGCCTTCTATTCAAATGGAACACAAACTTAAAAGTTAATGAAACATATACTGTTTGTGTAGTGCTTTCTACTGTCAGCATATTTTTATCTTCAAGTTGGTGAGACTGACAGGGCCAGAATTATTTCCTCCATTTTGCAGATCTAGGACAAAAGGCTCAAGTGATGCAAACCAAGTTATAGGTAGAAAAGCAAGGACTTGAGTTAAGACCTGCTCTACTCTAAGTAATCACTGGAAGTTGCACTGTGACTCTGGTCTTGTTTCTCCATGTGGCATTAAGCAATTTTATTTATTTATTTTAGAAGACACATATGTTCAGTGTCATAATCAGACTAATACCTTGAGCAATCAACAGCAATGGTACCAAAAAAAAAAAAAAAAACTACATTAAAACCCTTTGTTGGAATGTTCTACGCTTTCCAAAGAACACAAATTTAATACTTTCCACAGTACAGAAACAGAAGAAAAGTATTGACCTCCACTATTAGAGGGGCACAGCTTATCCCTCCAATCTTTCCTCCCTTCATGGGCCCCAAATTTGAAGACTGATTGTTGTCGTTGCCAAAATCATTACAGCTTACGCCACTTCCGAAGTTGATTCCATCGTTACCAAATCCCTAATAGCCATGCTCACTACTACCATTTCCACCACCACCATGGCTGCTACCAATGTCACCATGACTACTAACATTTCCTCCATGACCAAAGTTGTCGTTCCCACTGAAATCACTTGCACAACCACCACTCCAGTTTCCAGAACCGCTTTGACCTCTTTGGCTGGATGACGCACCAGCCATCTCTTGCTCTGACAGGGCTTTCCTAACTTGACAGTCGTGACCATACACAGGGTGATATTTCTGAATGACAGTCTTATCCACAGAATCATTGCCATCAAAGGTTACAGAAGCAAAGCCCCTTTTCTTGCCACTGTCTTGGTCAGTCATTGTTTTAATCACATCAATTTTCCCATCCTATTCAAAATAAATTCTTAGGTGGCATTCTTCAGTGTTTTCTTCGATGCCGCCAACAACAAATATCTTCTTCACAGTTAAATGGGAACCTGGTCATCCTGGTCATTGAGAATCTTCATAGCTCCCTTTGGTCCCACAACTCTTCCATTCACCTTGTGCCACCTTCCATGCCACCTTCTTCACAGTGGCATAGGTGACAAACCCAAATCCCCTGGAGCACAGGGTGTTTGGATCTCTCATTACCAGGTAGTCTGGGAGCTTTCCCCATTGCTCCTCAATGTCTCATTGGCTGTTTGAAAGCTAAATCCTCTATGAAGAGCTTCTGCAGCTGTTCAGATTCTTTAGGAGACTCTGATCTAGACATAATGGCAGCGGGGAGAGAGACTTCAACAGTGCAGACAGAAAGCCATTGGGGAATTTTAGATTTTTTACTGGAAAAGTATAACTTTTAATAATTTTTCAAGCTGAAAGATGAGTCATGTGTTAAACTTTCCCTGAAGGAAAATAAATGCCTTAGGAAACTTGTCCTGTATGGGAGAAGAAGCTCAGCCTTTACACCTACTTTATATCCTGGTGAAGAAATTGAGGTAGAGGTGAACTTGACCTATTGGTATCAACATTTGTTCTCATCCTGAGCTAAACACACAATGGTAAAGGTCATCCAAAGTTGTTAGTTTTTATTTATTTTTTAGTAATAAAACGTGTTTATTGTAGAAATGTTAGAGAACTTAAGAAAATTTAAAGAACTTTTAAAAATGTTAAATAACCATAGATAGGAATTCGGTATTAACCTTTTAATATATAACTGGCTGAGTGCAGTGGCTGATGCAGTAGTCTCAGCACTTTGGAAGGCCATCGCGGGCAAATCACAAGGTTAGGAGTTCGAGACCAGGCAGGCTAATGTGATAAAACCCCATCTCTACTAAAACTACAAAAATTAATCCAGTGTGGTGGCAGATGCCTGTAATCCCAGCTACCCAGGAGGCTGAGGCAGGAGAATCGCTTGAACCTGGGAGGCGGTGGTTGCAGTGAGCTGAAATCTTGCCCACTGAACTCCAGCCTGGGCAACAGAGCACGACTCAGTCTCAAAATAATAACAATAATAATAATAATAGAACTATAAGCCCTGGAGCTAGGCTGCCAGGGTTTAAATTCTGGTTCTGTGTGTTACTATTTAAGGACAATGGGAAAGTTACCTTATCTTTTTGGGTCTATGTTTACCCATTTATACAATGGGAATAATAAGATTGCATATATCAGAAGGTTCTCATGATGATTAATTGAATTTATAACATAGAGCACTTACAGTAGTGCTTGATCAGATCATTATATATACTCCCTTAATTTAACTATTATTATTATATCATCTATTGTCTTTTTATTTTCATGCATTCTCTTTCAAAAATGTCACAACCTACCCTTATTATACAAGTTTTTATCCTGCATTTTTCACTTAAGGGCATAACAAAGCATATTTTTATGTACTAAATATTCTTTAGAATATGAATTTAATTACATTAAGCCATCATTTGTAATTATCCCTTATCATTTGTTTCCAGTCTTTGACTATTTTAAACTATAGTTTGATAAACAGTTATATTTATGTATCTTTGTGGACAGGCTGGATGATTTGCTTGGGATAGATCCCCAGAAGAGTTACTGGATCAAAATTTATAATTATTTTAAAGATTTGGAGTAATTTATGTTTAAAACTATCCTTATTGAGGTATAATTCACATACTGTACAGGTCACACATTTAAAGTGTACAATTCAATCCATCCTTTTCCATTTCCACCAGCAATGCAGAAAGGTTCCGATTTATCTACATCCTTGTTAACACTTATTATTTTCTTCCTTTTTTTGTATAACCATCTAATAAGTATAAAGTGATATCTCATTGTGGTTTTTATTTAGATTTCCCTAATGACTAATGATGTTGAACATTTTCCCAAGTGTTTATTCACCATTTGGATATCTTTTTTTTCCCCCCCCCCGAGACGGAGTTTCGCTCTTGTTACCCAGGCTGGAGTGCAATGGCGCGATCTTGGCTCACCGCAACCTCCGCCTCCCGGGTTCAGGCAATTCTCCTGCCTTAGCCTCCTGAGTCACTGGGATTACAGGCACACACCACCATGCCCAGCTAATTTTTTGTATTTTTAGTAGAGACGGGGTTTCACCATGTTGATCAGGATGGTCTCGATCTCTTGACCTCGTGATCCACCCGCCTCAGCCTCCCACAGTGCTGGGACTACAGGCATGAGCCACCGCGTCCGGCCTGGATATATTTTTTGAAGAAATATGTGTTCATGTCCTTTGCCCATTTTGAAACTGGGTTGTTGGCTTTTGAAGAATTATCTGTATATATTTTGTACTTGTAATGACTTTGGGTAGTGGAATTAAAGTTCATTAGGGTCTTTTCTTCATAAAATGAGCACGCTTTGTGTGCCAGGAACTGTGCTGGGTTACAGGACACAAAGTGTGTAAAGCTTTCCAGGCGACCACAGCCTAGAGTTGTCTGGTTTGTTCCTACTGTTGACTAGATAGCCATGTTATTTTCTACCTCCTCTTTTTTCCCCCTCTGCTTAAAGCTATTTTTTTTTCTACAAAGTCCTACTCAACTTGGAGGCATGTCCTTTGCCAAGTATAATTATATAGTATTTTATGACCCCGTACAGAGTGTGAAATGTATATTCTTAGCACAAACTGGCAGGATTCCTAACACTGTAAGATGCTGCTAAGGTATCTGAGAGGGATTATATGAAGCGAAGGGCTTCAATACTTTGGATCCAGTGTTGATTCTGCCAATTGTAAATTTGTTCTGGGTTTCCTTCTGGCTTGCCCTGTGCCAGCCCCCATTTCAGCACTTTCAAACCGCATTGAGGCAGTAGGTTTTCAGTACACCTTGAATTAGTCCCAAAACACATTGGAGCATGGAGTGATAATGAAATAGCGTAACCAGAGGGAAAGATAGCATTTTAATAGCGCCACCAACAAGAAAAACCAAGTCCACTGAAGCAAAGACATATATGTACTCTTTATGTTTAAAATCTCATCACAGTCTCTCCCATTCAGCTTGGCTTGCAGAGTTTTCAAACTAAGGAGTCACATTTGGATCTGGTCTGGGCTAGATTGCTCTCTAGGGAGGCAAGTCTGCTCAGAATGAGTAATGGTGATTTGAGAAGTAGTATGCTTTGTTTCATATTCTACAAACTCCACTTGGCTTTTCAGTAATCAACTGCAATGCCTTCATTTTCTTTATCTTTGTCTTCTGACTGTAGCAAGAAAGGAGTGTTGAGGACATGAGTAGTCTGCTTTAACTTGTTAATCTGCACCCCTTACCCTGAGCTAGAGCAATAGCCGGTGAGTGCGGGGTTTGTCTCCAGTAGGACATTAGATTAGGGTATGGTGTGTGTGAAATAATCATTAATTAATGGCAGTTAGCATGTACTGAGCACTTGCTATAATTCTAACCAGGTCCTATGCTGAATACTTGACATGAATTATCTCATTTAATGTTCCCATCACCCTCAAGAGGCAGAGAGTTACTATCTGCAAGCTAAAGACTTAACTAATGTTTCCAAGATCACAGGGTGATGAGGTGATAGATTCAGGATTAAAAATGGATCGTGTCTGAGGGCAAAGCCTGTGTACTTGACTACATATTAGACAATTGTCTTCAAATAGTGCTGTTGCCTATTCAGTCCCCCACTGGCTGCTAATGATATTCCATCATACCAATCTTCTTTTAGTATTTTGCAAATAATCATCTCAGGCCAGAAAGAGAAACCAAGGAAACCTTTCTTCAATGGTTACCGTGACCAGTACCCTCTCTCTAGTACCCTCTCTCTCTCTCCCTCCCTCTCTCTCTCTTTCTACCTCTCTCTTTCTCTCACACACCTGCACATGCATGCACACAAGCGAGGAATTTCTCTCACATTCACCATGGTCTCTTAGTCTTTCTCTTTTCATATGCATGATCTTAAATGCCCAGGGGAAGTGTCTTTGACGGTACATGTTCTTAATGGAAAACCCAAAAGTGTCAGAAACTGGGAGTGAGCCCTTCAAAGGCTTTATGCCACTTTTCTGTGTATACCTATTGCAATTTGCAATCTTACTCTTTGTGCTGACTTGTTTTAACACTGTCCTTCTTTGTCCTGTACTGTAATCTATGTGAATGCAGAAACCATGCCTGATTTGTTTCCTGCTATGACCCAGTACCTAATGCAGTACCTAGCATATGGCAAGGACTTCATAAATTCACCTTGAGGGAAGGAAATCAATAAGTGAATACGTGTGTTCTCTTGGAGAGGACACAACACAGGAATTCAAATCCTGGCTTCAAATCATTATTAAATATTTCTTACACATACACGGAATGCTGAAGTGGACGGAAAGTTTCAGGTGACAAGATCAGAGAGGAAATGTAAGTGTGACTCCTGGGTCTGTCTTTTCTTGCTGTTGAATGTATTTATACAGGAAGAAAGAATTGCATCCCTCTGTAAGTCCAGAGACTGCAACCACATGGACTTGGTTCTTTTTCAGGTGTGCCAGTGCCCCTTGAGGCAGTGGTGTTTGATGGGTC
>NW_016107473.1:2255303-2296972 GCF_001604975.1 Cebus imitator
CCCTGTTCTCAGAGGATGTAAAATCCATTGGGGATACAAAGGATGAAATAAATAATCATAGAAATAATTGCAGGTTACCAGAGGTTAGGAAGGCTAATGTTGGGGTTGGCAGGGAGGAGGTAGGGATGGTTAATAGATACAAAAAATAGAAAGAATGAATTATACCAGGTATAGAATGAGGTGACTATAGACAAAATAATTTAATTTTACATTTTAAAATAACTAAAAGAGTGTAACTGGAAATAATGCTTTAGGGGATGGGTACCTCATTTTCCGTGATAGGATTATGTATTTTATGTCTGTATCAAAATATCTCATGTACCCCACAAATATATAACCCCAGAAAAGTTAAAAATTAAAAACTAAAGAAATAATTGCAAAGTGTAATAATGTCTTTGAGGGAAAAATAAAAACTTCTTACATAAGAGGGGTTCAGTGCAGAGCTGGGGGATGTGGGAAGGTAGAGATAGGGAAGTTGAAGAGGGAGGGATGAGTCACAGTTGCCAAGGACAGAATTACACAAGAGGGCAGGAGCAGGACACACCTGTCAGGGCCTCTGGGATAGGAAAAGATTGGTTTATGGCAGAAATTGAAAGAACACTGTCAGATGCAGCTCACTTTCCTCATTGCTTTTCATTTGCAGAGCATTATTCAATATGTAGCATAATATAAGTTGAAATCATATATCGCCTTTATGGTCTTCTCTCACCAGAATTCAGGCATTATGAAGGCAGAAGGGCAGAGGTATTTGTCGTGGGGTGTGTGTGTGTGTGTGTGTGTGTGTGTGTATGTAACTTTTGTATGTTCACTGCCATATCCCTGGTACCTGGAGTAGCACGTGGCAGACAAATATATGCAAAATTATTCAAATCCAGTGGGACCAGACCACAGAGAAAACAGTAAACAAGGGAGAGCAGGGAATGAGGTCTGTCAGGGAGGGTGGAGTCCAGGTCACTGGGGTCACTGTAAGCATATTCTGGGATTTATATGTTTTATCCAAAGTGCAGTAGCAAACACTGCATTAAACCAGAAATCCCACATATACCACCTTTTCTTTTTCTAAAAGAGAATTATTGTAATTTCGTTTCCTATTAAGTCAAGTTAGCCTAGGTTGAGCTTTACAAAAAGGCGATATTGTTTCAAACACTGGCATCTACTCTCTAACACTGTGTAATTAGAAGCCAGGGAGGACGGGGTTAGAAGGGTATTACCCATGTGGTAAAGAGCTGCAGAGAAATCAGGTACTGAGTGGTAAATTTGTCTCTTCTTCATGGATGGACTTTTTTTTCTTCTTTTTTTTTTTTTTTTTTTTTTAATGAAAGGCATCCAATTTCAAGCTTTTGGAAAGCATTGGTTAGTTTGTTGTGTGTGTGTATGATGATTATATATATCTATTTATTTATATACCTGCCATTGGCTAATATCCATTAACAAGAAGCACTAGTCAGATAGAATAGGTTTTATCCTCCTTTTGCACATGAATAAGAATAAGGTTGTGGGGAGGAAACTAACATCTGAATGTCTACCAAGTATCTGACATTTTATATATTTGTCTCATTTAATTCTCATGAAACGCTTTGAGAAAGATGAGCATTATCTCCCTTAATTGGACAAGAGAGTGAATCCCAAATTGGTTAACTAACTGGTCCAGTGTCACAGGACAAGTAAAAGAAAGAGTCAGGATGAGACGCCAAGTGTTTCTAATGCTTAAAATCCATGATTTTTGCTTCTAGGGGATTTTTTAACAACTTTCAGGAACAGCAGTGCTAATAAGGAGTGCAAGTATGCATGGAACCTGGGTCTTCTGACTCCTGAACCATTACTGCTTTTCTTCCACTATGAGATAATACAACAGTTACTGCTTCTAATTAATTCTCCAAGTGCTGAGCCAATTTCATAAGTGCTAGGGCAATGCAAGAGGGAGAACACTCAAAACTCAGTGTTTGTAGCACTCCAGTCCCAGATGTATAATGTGGCCTTTCACCTTCTTATTCTTAATGAATGATTTTCTAATCTGTAAAAAGCAGGCCCCTGGATGAGATGCTCTCTGGGGTCCCTTTTATCTCTAGTATTCAGTGAAATGTAAAGTTAGCTGCATTTGATGCATGAAATATATTCAGTTTGGGAAATATCTGAGGAAATTGTCCTGGTCAGGCCTGTCTGAATTTAGGGCTCATATACCTGGTGCTGCACTGTACTGATAGTAGCCATGTGTGCCCTGATATCTACCTGGAAAGCTCCTCAAATCTAGAAGCTTTGATTGTACACTAGTCAACTAACAGCCTTAAAGTATGTGTGAGGTGTGCCCTTCCCTCTCGATGTATTCCAATGGATCCTTTTTGGAGGTCGTTTCTTCACATGCTCTACGAGAAGTCAATCTCAGTTTGCTTATTGGACTCATCTTCCAATGTAATATAAATAGATAACTTGATCACTTCCTGCTTTTATGCCTCCTCAGATACTTGGATAAGACTTTGGAAACTGTCTACTAATGAATATACATGTCTTGAAAAATCATAGCTTTGAGATAATTTTTTAAAATATCTAGATACTAATATTTTTAATTAATAAGATAAATATTTATAAATCTAATTATCTAGCCATTTAAAAGTGGAATGTCAATAAACATAAGGATTTAATAAAAGAGACTGGTTAAATGCTTTAACTCCTTAAAATAGATCAGATATAAACAGAATATTTCCATGATCCCAAGTCTTATTGTTACACTGAGACTTAAAACATTACAAAGATACTGACACTTTGGGCCTTCAAAACAATATTCTCTCACTTTGGGAGGCCGAGGCAGGTGGATCACGAGTTCAAGAAATCGAGACCATCCTGGTCAACATGGTGAAACCCCGTCTCTACTAAAACTACGAAAAATTAGCTGGGCATGGTGGCACGTGTCTGTAATCCCAGCTACTCAGGAGGCTGAGGCAGGAGAATTGCCTGAACCCAGGAGGCGGAGGTTGCGGTGAGCCGAGATCGCGCCATTGCACTCCAGCCTGGGTAACAAGAGCGAAACTCCGTCTCAAAAAAAAAAAAAAAAAAAAAAAAACGATAATATTCTCTCAAGCCAAGGTTTTAGGTTCTGATTTAACAAACCGATTATTGGTCTGAAAACAAGACCTTGTTTCACCCCAGGATGATTCAATTTCAAGTCTACACTGGTTGGTCTGGCTCTTCTTTTAGTAAAAGTTCAAGAGCTGTTTTGTGAGACATCCCGAAGACACTCCTCTTCTTATGTCTTCACTTCCTTACTCTCTTATCCATCAGGTCTTAACCATAGATACCTTAGATCGTTGTTCACTTCATTATACCTTATTAATACCTTATCATAATTAGTGGACTCATATAAAGATCTCCCCCCCCAAGATGGCACAGCAATGTTCTTTTGTACATTTGCTTAAATTTGTAGATATTTGGTTAAACTACTGTCTTGCAATCTACCGCTAAATACTGTTTCTGTCTGGTTATTTCATGTGAGCATTGATTATTTCATGTGATCATCTCTGCTGATCACTTTCTGGTTTATAGTACAGTTCTTGGTTTTCTAGTTCAGCTTGGCTTGCTTATGACTCAGATAATGTTTTTAAAGGCAATCGGAGTCTTCTTTTTCAGTGTAATCAAGCTAATTGCTTTTTTTGTCTCTCCCAGAGTTTGTCCTTTTATGAGTTATAAATTTAGTTAATTCAACATGAGCTTTGTGGTTGAAAATAAATATAAATTAAAAAGTTCATTTTATTAGGTAGACCTTTTTCTTAATATACCTTTCTTACTGGAAATTTTGATTTTTTATAGAATAAAGATTCTTTTTATCTTCATGGAATCATCGTGCTATTATGAAGCTGGCATATTTTTTGAGGGGGGTGATGTTTTCCTGGGAAACAGCTCAGATTTCTGTTATGAGCTAAGAGACAAAATTGTTTCCTGTTACCTCAAATGACTGAACTTTGTGGTGATAAAAGTTCTCTATTTAGGCTTCTGTGCCTCTTTACCACAATTAAACTTTATTTTTGTTTTTGAATATTAACCTCAAGAGACTATAACACAAAACAAACCAAATATAATGAAGACTGGAGTTCTGGGATTTGATATATTTTGGGGAACAATTAGGAGGATTTGAGAGGAAGAAACAAACAGAACTTTCACCATCAAGAAGAACCTATAATTAAGAAAAACTGAAGGCATGGAACCAGGCTACAGTAAATTCTGAACTAGGCTTTCACCCATGACACTGGTTGCCATAAAAAAAAATGTTAAGTATTTACATTTTTCTATGACCTTCACTGCCATGGGAGTGTTATTCCTGTTAATTTAGTAAAATTAAATTATATTAGAAAACACTCATTTAAAATATAAAAAAAAGCATCTCAGGACCTTTTTAATAGAAAGACAAATTCTTAGTAGATTGCTTGACTGATTAGCTTCCTTAATTACATTTTTAAATCAGCCTTATTTTCTGCTGTAAGATTTGTTACTACTACAATGATTAAATATATTCAGGAAAAATTTGGGGATTCCCTGAAATATTTTGCCAAATTATCTTTCTTATGGAGGTAATAAAATTCCGATCCACCACAAAACTTTTTCATATGATAACAGAAATAGGTAAAACAAATATTGGATTGGTAGAATTCCATCAATCTGATATTTATTTATTTAATTAACAATAACAGTTACGATACTGTGGGTTTCTTTAAAAAATACAATCACATAGAAGATTTAAAGCTCATTCTGGTTAATCACCTCATTAATCAAATATTTGAAGATGAGAGTAGCAAGGCAAAGATTAAACATGGGAATTTCTTTCATGAAATATGAAAATTAATTAATATTGGGAAAAGCTGTTTATTCTATTTAAATTTCAACATGGTATGATTATTCTTTTATAATCAGTTGGGTTTACTTTCATTTAGGAATTCCCAGGGAAACTGGCTTGTAAAGAAGCAAATATACAAGAAGAAAAGGTAGCCAGAGATGCAATTGTTCTTATGATGTCCGTCCTAACTCACCCTTCAACTTGTTCTCATCTTGGGCTCTATCCACATATGTTCTTTTTTGACTAAATCCACTGTGTGGATCTGTGTTCTGGCACATACACTTTAATTACGGGAGCTGAGATATGGTATTGAGGCATCACCAGAGTGGATACAAGGTATGGGGATAAAAAAAAGACCAGATTCAGCTGTGTTCTGGCAGCTGTATTGAAGAAGTTACAGAACTAGAATTAATCTCTAGCTCACTGTGGCATTAGACAAATCCTTTCACCACTGGAGCCCTCAGTTCTCTCATCTTTATAATGAAATGTTTGGAGTGGCAAAACGTCCTTTCTAGATGGAGTGTCCTTAGTTTCTAATGTAATCCTTTGATCGCCTTCTCCATGCACACTGGGGTGCATTTCCTTGAATGGAACTCAGAGTGCCAATTTGGTTCTATGCTTGAATCTTATCACTGGAAGTTTGTTTAACCTTAATATAATCCTTTATTTTCATGGATAAGTAAACTGATGTTTGCCAGACTTAAAAGAGATAATGAGCGGGTAAAACGAAACAAAACAAAACAATAAAACAGAGGTATGTTATGTAAGTTATCTACTGGTGTGTAATAAACTACCTCCCAATGTGGTGCCTTTTGAAGCATCACACATTTATTTCCTTCAATACTGCTATATGGTGGGGTGGATCCTCTGCTGGCATTGCATGGGCCCATTTATGCTGCTGCATTCAGCCACAGGGCCAAATAGACTGGAAGGTCCTAGAGGCCTTACTCCCATGTCTAGTAGTTGGTGTTTGTTGTTCAGATGAGGCTAGGGCTTTATTGCCTGCAGTTTTAGCACAGAAGTGAAGACATAAGCCACAAGGCTTCTTGAAGCTTAGGTTCTGGAGTTTGCATAGTGTGACTTCTGCATTCTATTCATTAAAGCCAGTCAAAAGTGCAAATTCAAGGATTGGTGAAATCTACCTCTTGATGGAAAGAGTGACAAAGAATCTGTGGCCATGCTTAATGTACCACACACAAGCTATCATTTCTTCCTGCAAAACTCATGCCACATGATTAGTTGAAACACTTTTCAAGCCAAATTGTTGTGCAGCCTTAGAATCCTTTTAAATACAGTGCTCCAGGCAGCCACCACAAATCAGTCAGAGCAGCCACAAGAAATGAAACGTTTCTGCCATCTGGACTCTGCAGTGAGTTGTTGGTAGAGCCTGGATGGAAAATTCAGAATTCCTGGCTCTCGACCCAGCATCTTTTCTGTCCTCATTAGTCTGTCTCCTCACTTCTGGTCAACTTATTAACATTTCTTAGGTTATATTAGAAACGTGATTTACTTCTCTAAGTATAACATAAACCACTGAATAACATAAACTCACAGAAGTGAAACATGAGTTAAGTGATATCAATTTGTATACCATTTTATTCATTATTAAAACTTGCATCAGTCCAAGTGATCGCATTTGGGTGAAAATGCAGTACTATTGTCTTCATGTGTCTTTTGATGTGATTCTGTGAGAAGTATACAACTCCCATGTATCATTCTTGGCAAATCTAGTCATTAAGGAACCATCAGACAAGCACAGAACGTGAGCTATTTCACAAAACGGCTAGTCTGAAATATTTTAAAAGTATCAGTTTCATGAAAGTCAAGACAAAAGTGAAGGAAGGACTGTCCTAGATTAAAGGCATGTTGCAACAAAATATAATTTTTGATTTTATATTGGATTTTGCTTTTAAAAAAATCAAATGGGATAATTGGGTACTCTATATTAAAGAATATTGTATCAATGTTAAGTTTCTTTAAGTAATTAATAGTTTGGCAGTTATGCAGAAAAATGTCCTTATTTTTTTCTTTCTTTCTTTTTTTTTTTTTAATCTCTTTTTTGAGACACAGTCTGTCTCTGTTGCCAGGTGCCAGTCTGGAGTACAGTGGCATGATATCAGCTCACTGCAACCTCCGCCTCCTGGGTTCAAGCAGTTCTCCTGCCTCAGCCTCCCAAGTAGCTGGGACTGCAGTCACGTGCCACCACACCCAGCTAATTTTTCTATTTTTCGTTTTAGTAGAGACAGGGTTTCATCATGTTGGCCAGGATGGTCTTGATTTCTTGACCTTGTGATCCACCTGTGTCAGCCTCCCAAAGTTCTGGGATTACAGGTGTGAGCCACTGCACCTGGCTGAGAATGACCTTATTTCTAAAGAAAAACTAACATGTTTAGAAGGACAAGTCAAGATATTTGCAACTTATTTGCAAATAGATCACCAAAAAATGAGGTAGTGTGTATGTATAAATACATATATTTTTTATTTGGAGAGAGAAGGAGAGAGAAAAAGCAAATATGGCAAAAATATTAATTGACAAATCTAGGTGGTGGGTCACATCTTCCTTGTACTTTTAACTTTCTTGAAGGTTAGAAAATTTTTAAATTGCAAAGTTGGCTAAAAAAACACCAACTCATTGTATTTTATGGCTGAGACCATGCCTGACTTTGAGTTATTATGATAAAGTATCCAATGTCAAATATCTGATTAAATTCTAAGGGATTCAATTGCAAAATCCTGCATTTCTAAAAGGCACATTTTCTTTACTTACAGACTTGCAGAAGGAGAAAAATCTCAAGTACAGGCAGTTGTTTGAATATGGTAATTGATCGAAAAGTTGACCAAGTAGAAAACTGCAATGTGTCATAATAAAAGATGTTGAGATATGTCTGTATGTTATGTGGCATTATGGTTCACAGAGTTATACATTGTTCCAGAAGCCTTGGATGACAAGGGTTCCATCTCATTCTGCTCAGATTCTGTGAATGACTTTGAGCAAGTCATTTTAATTTGTGCGAAATTTGGGCCTTTTAAAATGGAGAAGCTAATTCTGGTTTACATCATATGGCTATGTAAAGATTAATTTCCTAACTGCAAAAGGTGGTAAACAACTTTTCCCATCCTAATATTCAGTCTTGGAAATATATGGAAGATTGTTGTGTTGAGGAGTTAAGATAATGTTCACTATTTCTGTGCCTTTTTAGATAGCGTTCTTACAGGATTATGTGTGGGGGCTTATCCTTTATTCATAAGTTACAGTACTAAGAGAAATCTACCTGTTTTTTACAAATCTACTTTTCTGCAAGACTCTTAATTTCATTCTGGAAATCAGATTGGCTTTGGGACAGGAGGCCTTGGTAGAAAATGTACCCCTAACGATACCATCTATGAAAAAATTGTGCCAACTCTTACCTCTAGAAAAGTGAGTGAGTGGTTGAGAGCATGGGAAATAATGGCCATTTCAAACTGTGTTTAATAATTTATAAAAAGTACAGATCTTTATAGAGAAGGCTGTGTCTTCTGTGGACTAGAATAGAAGAGGTGAGACATGATCTGGGTATAACAGGATGGGTAAAACACTGGATAGATGAAGGATACATGAGAAAAAGAAGTCCCATGTGGGTGTTCATTATGTGCACAGACTTATGCAGGAGCAAGTCTTGTGTGCTGACACTAAGGAGATGTAATTGGAGTCCTGCCTGACTATTGAAGCAAACTGAGCAATATTGTTGGATAGGTGCAATGAAAGCAGTGCAAAACTGATTCAAGTTAATGTCTAGCAAGCAACAGGGAGGACAGTTGTCAATTTCCTATTCAGTGGTGGCTGAATAGGAAATTGACAATAGCATGATCAAATTGGAAGCTAAGTAATGCGTGGCAAAATTATGCAGGCAAAGACCAGCACAGAACTTGCCTTTAGGAATCTTGAATGGAATGAATACTCAGGTCTGAAAAACTGGCTCTGGCAAAGCACCATTTGGGGAATGTAAGAGAAGGAGTAACTTATTATAGAGATAGTAGGTAAGGAGGGCTGTGATTGATTAGTGATGTCTGCCTAGGGCAGGGATGGAGCCATATAATCCTGGATTATATACAGTATTTGTCATTCCTGAATGATAGGAAAGAAGTAAACCAAAAATACCAGCCCATGTAATGAAAAAAATAATTGAAAACTGGTTTGGGAGAAAGTTGATGATTGAGTTTTACTTATACTTCAATTTGAGGACCATGCAGTAAATACATTTGGGATCATTGTCACTTATAATTGAAGTGAGCTTACTAGAGAGAGAGGTGATGAGAATAGAGGGAAGTCAAACTTCTATGGAGGTCAAATGGAATAAACAAATTTGCTTTATGAAGCTGCTTATTTATACATCCTTGTGTTTTCTTGTGATGAAGAGTCAGTCCCGTGCACTCTAGTGTAATCTAGGTGGCATTTGGGGTATGCAGTTGTCACACATTACCACCAGCCAGCTGAGAGCTGCATTGCTCTACTCATTAGTGATTAAGATGGACAAAAGCATATAGCATTCTTATTTAATCCACAATGATTTTTAAGTACCTATATACAAGAGTTCTTGAAAACAATCTCAAAAGAAGAAAAAAATATTAACAAGAATAGCTATGGCTAACATTTCTTGAGCTTTTACTATGTTATGCTTTGCACTTTACTTGTTATACTGTAAGCATTTTCAATTAATGGGCAAGAATAATCAAAGGAGGATAGATTTTCAAGTTCAAAGTGTGAGATGGGGCCTTGAAATTAATTGAAATAAATTAAGGAAATGGCCAGAAGTGTAAAGAAAACAAAATAAGAGTCATTTTTCCATTTCCAAGACTTAGCCTATACCTAGTTTGGTAGAACTTCACCAATTACGGTTTGATTGAGTAAATTAAGGGTGAAGAAACTTGCTGTATTAGGTTCTTCACCTGGAGGCTGGCCTACATCCAAAGCTGGCTTCTGTTTCTTGATATTCAAGCTGGGGCTGAAAGATTAATCCAAGATTGAGTCCAGCACAGGGATTCAACCTATTTCAGTACTATTGGATTTAATATCTGCTGACCTGTTAATCATTTTATTCTACAGTTATTCACTTGCTTTTCTCAAATAGGAATCTTTTAATTCTTAAAACATGGCCCAATTGATGATTCATAGATTGTATTTTTTCCAATACAAAACCTTTAGCTATAGACTATACTTCTTTCAACTGTTAAATAAAGAGACGTTTCGGAAAGCACTTCCTATCAGTACTCATTTGTTATTATTTAACAATAAAGCTTAACTAGGCTTTGAGTGTACATCAAGTTGAAGAGCAGCTGGTAAAGCTACGATTGCTTAATGGCATGATCACGGGTACTGATAGGGACATTTTGCCTGTATTAGGACTGTACCCTGTCTGAAAGAATATAGGTCAGTTATTTAAATAATTTACACAGAGTTTGTCCCGTTAATACCTTTAAAAGAGTCAGACAGAGATAGTGAATTCTGGCAGATGGGATACAAATTTATTATGACAAGTCAAATTTCCTTTTAGTTTCTAAGACTACTGTATAACAAATGGACCTCCACAATGTATTAAATTAATGGATTTTATTTTTCACGTGAAAGAAGAAGAAAAATCTTATGAGGTATTTTTTACCCTAGAATTCCAGGACAGCCTTTGAGTTTCTGACTCATAATGTAGCTTCTAAAAACCAATTATAACTTTCATCTTAAACTTCTTTCAATGACAAGTCTCGCTACAGTGACTGCCACTGGAGTCTTTCTTTAGAGAGCATCTTTTCTTCTCAAAGGAAATGATACTCAGCAGCATTCAAAATAGTTCTAGGCAAAATTAAGCTATGCAAATTTTATCCAGCCCTAAGTTGCATTGATTGCATCCATATATGTCAATGGCATTCCTTTCCATTGAACTTTCCCCTACTTCTTGTGTTTCCCATATTACATAAACACAAATACATTTTGCTGTTATCCAGCTCACGACTGTTGATACCCAGATATAGAGAGATTACATTTTTAGTTAAGATTCTTCCTCGAAGGATGGCCACGTCCAAAACTGGCTTCCCATTGCTTGATAGTCAGGTTGAGCAGAGAGATTAATCCAACTGCTAATATGGTCCTACCTGTGTTGGAGCCTTCATCAACAGACACCATACCTGCTGTGTCTGCTCATGACCTGTTTGCCTCATCATAGCCCACCCTGTCAAGCCAATGTGCCACACAGTGTAGTCACGAGGATTGCTGTGACAGTGTCTGTTCACCTCCATTTATTCCCAGTATCCAAGGCAGACCCTTGGGCTGTACTTTGTGTCAGTCTGATTATCTTAGTGGCTGGAGACATGGAGCAGAGAGTGAAATTTTTCAAATGCTGATTGAGAAAGAACCACTTATAATGCAGTCAGACATAAGTGTGCAGATAACAAATTCCCAGACAGTGGGAGCACAGCGCATTCTGTGATTATTAATATTATTATTATTCTCTAATCAGTATGATTCTCTGGGCACACTTATAAAAGTTCATCCTTTAGTGAACTTTCAAGAAGAAAAATATTTTAAAATGACAACAGCTCTATCTTCTCTCTATAAAGAAAATTCATTGGCAAAGCTTTTATACACCAATATTACTGGAAACTCATTATAGGCCAGGTGCAGTGGCTCACGCCTGTAATCCCAACACTTTGGGAGGTCGAGGTGGGTGTACCACCTGAGGTCAGGAGTTTGAGACCAGCCTACCCAACGTGGTGAAACCCCGTCTCTACTAAAAATCCAAAAACCTAGCCTGGCATGGTGGTACATGCCTGTGGTCCTAGCTACTCAGGAGACTGAGGCAGGAGAATTGCTTGAACGAGGGAGGTGGAGGTTGCAGTGAGTCAAGATCACCTGACTGCATTCCAGCCTAGGTGACAGAGCCAAATTCCGTCTCTAAATAAATAAATAAATAAAGCCATTATATATTCTCTCCATTATTCAAGCATGACCCTATTGAAACGTATCTGCACCAACACCAATTTAACCCCCTGATAACATTCCTTATGTGAGAGTGAAGATGTATATAACAAGTGGAGAGAACTCTACTTTTGGAAGGGAAATGGGTGACTAGTGTCAGCTTTATTGTACATATAATGCTTGATTGACATATGTCAACCAACTCCATTTTCAGTGCCCAGTTGAAAGTTGTATACCCACCACCTTTTCAAGACAATAGCAATAATAAATTCCAGTATGGTTTATTAACTACCAAAAGTACCATTTAAAACATCTTTCATTAAAAAAATGCCAGGCCAAGCCCAGCACAGTGACTCATTCCTGCACTACTAGGACTTTGGGAGGCCCAGCCAGGTGGATCACCTGAAGTCAGGAGTCCAAGACCAACCTGGCCAACATGGTGAAACCCCTGTCTCTACTAAAAATTCAGACATTAGCTGGGCATGGTGGCACGTGTCTGTAGTCCCAGCTACTCGGGAGGCTGAGGCAGGAAAATTGCTTGAACCCAGGAGGTGAAGGTTGCAGTGAACAGAGATTGCTCTACTGCACTCCAGCCTGGGCAACAGAATGAGACTCTATCTCAAAAACAAACAAAAAATCCAGGTCATTAATTGTTGAATTTCTGGGTTATAAAATAGAAACACATTTACCCAGTAGAAGAGACATGTTGTCCAAACAAACTCAAGCGTGATGTATAAAATAAAGCACACCCTGCAGGAAGGTCTGGCTAGCAGAGTGATGGCACCAATCGGGTTCTATAATTATTTACTTGTGTATGAATCCTAGTGCCACTTTTTATCCCCTCTCATAGACCTGTAATGATTAACAAACTGTGATGATTAGAAAATAAATGACAGGTCCTTCTATAAATTATATCTGGAAACCTGCCTAGATTCTTTGTGTAAGAAGCATACATTTAATTTCTATCTTCATGCAAGCATAGAATTTACTTGTGTGAGGACTGGTGGTAGGTGTTGTTTATAAAGACAGAGAAAAGAAAATGTGATTATCAGTGAAAAATAAATCCATGCTGTGTTGGTCTGAATTTATTTAGGAAAAAATATTTATGTTGAAAACCATTAGGTGTTGATTTGTTTACAGAGCAATATGAAAGAAAACATGTTTCCCTTTACACATAAGGTGTCCCTAGCAGATGCTAAACTCCAAATAGTTATTTCAATTATGAAGAAATGTTTAATGAGTGTCTGATAGGAGTGATTATTGCAGGGTTTAATAATCAATATCTCTGCAATTGAGTCTATTTAAAAATCTATGTGACTATGTATAACCATCTGAGTGAACCAAATTCACTACCATTTTTTCAGAACCTACTGTATAACATGAACTATATAACTGCATGTGAGAATGCAGATCTACTGGATATATAAAGTTAGGCCTGTCATAAAAATAAATGGACCTTTATTTAACTTTCATCTGTCAATTCTTTTTAAAAATAGTGTTGTATTTTGTTCTCTTTTTTTTTTCCAGAAGAGATGAATATAAAGTTGAGAAATTGATGGGTTTTATGCTATTATTCAGTAATGCAATCATATTATTATTTTGGGAAATGCTACAATTCTGATAGTATAGTGAAAGAATGCATGATGATTTTGCCTATTTTCAAGGATGTGGATTATAAATAAATTGTGGCATATCTCCTTAGAATCTTCTCCTTCATTCTAATTTTTCCCTTTAATTCACTCCTTGATTTTTTTCAAAATAAGGATTTAAAATGATAAAGAATACACACTCAGGAATCATTCTACACTTAAAAGGGAAAAATGCCCCTGGCATATTCTTAAAATATCTTTCTTCAAAAACGCCTATAGTAAAAATCAAATTAGTTTGGGTTTCATTCTTTTAACATTTGTTTTGTTTCATTTGACTTTATTGTGACACAAAAAATTGCTGAAAATATATGGATGTTGGCAACTTCCCGCCCCCCAAAAAAAATAAATTAAACCTCTGCGGGAGGTCAATCAGGGTGGTGGGAAAGATTTTAGAGGAAAAATTATAAAAAATGTTTATAAGAAATAGTTATAAACCTCCTTTGAAGGCCAGGAGGGTTGCATAGCCTCAGTAAAAGGTTTGGCTAAAGGTAGTCTTAACCTTGAGTTGATACCAGAAGAACAAATAACAAGGGAATCTGAGAATGTTTATCTAAATAACTTGTTTACTCCTGTGGTCCTAAAACTAAACTTTGGTCATTAGCGGGCAGGATTGCTCTGGGGGTGTCAGCAGGGGTGGGAAAGGAGACCAGGTTAATTACCCTCTAGTGGTGTTGACTCAAAGCCTTTGTCATTGAATGTTCACTGAATAAATGCCAGGAGGGCCAGCAAGTCAAGGCGACAGCGGCTGCTAGAACTTTTTTGGTCAGAGGCCTGGCCCCCTGGTCCACTCTGTCACTGAATATGGGTGTCTGAGTGCGTTATTCATCTGTTGCGCAGCTGGGGTTTGCAGAACAGTCCCTGTTAAACCTCCCTTCTGTCACCCACTTGTAGGAAAAATTAAGTGATGATCAGGGACCACATATCTCTGCCTATGCTAATTATAAACCATTCCAACCTGAAGGGTGGGGAGGAACCTTAACTAGCCACCTTTGAAGGGTTGCTTGGTTCAAGTAACCGTGTCAACTAGGTACTTCTGCTTTGTACATGTACTTTGTGGTTCTCAGTCTAGGTGGTTTACAGTGCTTCTCATTTCCCTAACTCATTCATCCTCCCCAGTAGCTAAGATGCTTTATTTTTCATCAATTCTACACAATTTTTCCTACTAAGGGAGAATTCTTTTTGCCCTTTTCTGTGCGTACATAGTGCTTTTGTAGCGTGCACTATTATCCCTGGCCACTTTTCATTGTAAATGTTTGTTTTACTTTCTTACTCCAGCACTGCAAAGTTGCACCAGTTCAGCAATACAGTCGTCCATTTCTTGGAACTCTGAGGATGAGGACTGTTACTCATCTTTATATATCTAGAATTTAGAACAGTGATTGGCACACTGTGGGTGTTGAGGAAATGTTTCACAAATGAATAAATAGTGAGTAGTCTGAAGTAGCCAGAAGTATTTTAGGAAGAGACTTCTGGTGGGAATATGTGTGGTGCCTGGGCAGAGGGAGAGACCGCGAACAGCAGATCAGATAGGCGATTACTGTAACAGATAATGAAGGGTTTGCCAAAGTGGTGATGATGGGAATGGAGAGGTGGCGGCAGATGCAGGAGATATTTATTTCTTAGGCTTTTTCCTAAAGCTCTTTTTCCCTACCTCTTAATGTGATGATTTGCTTAGGTGAACTAAACTTAGTCCCATTTTTTTGGCCCATTTTAATGCACTTATGTTGAATAAAAAATGATGACAGTGGACAAAAGGACTAAAGTTTGAAGTAGAAAATTTAAATGTTTTAGCAAGGAAAAAAGAAAAAAGTAACCCAAAGCACCAATCATCCCATTTGTGAGAAATAAACACAGTTAACATTTGCGTATAGTCTCTGAGACTTTTTTGGTAAGAATTTGGAGACAATCTAGTAGAATGGTTATCATGACAGGCTCAATTGCATTCAAATTCTGGGTCTGCTATCTGCTGTGAGTTTTTTTGGCAAAATGTACTCTATTTCTCTCATGTGTACAGTGAGGATTATAATAATTGTACTTATTTCATGGGTTGTTTTGAGGATTGTGGAAGCTAATAAAATTAAAGCCATTAAATTCAGTTCCTGGAACATAGGACATAAATGTACATCCTATTCATGTACATATAACAAACATATCAATGTACAAATATGGTTTATAATCTCAACTTTCCTCCTTCTTAATGGCATAAATAAGATCTTTCCATATTTATCCATAGCATCCCTTCTAATGACTGTGTAGCATTCATTTGTATGACATACCCTAATTTTCTTAATATTTTAGTCATTTTATTTTTAGAAATGTATAATTCTCATTTCATAGTTTAATCTTCATGCGAATCTAAGACTATTTCTCTGTAATTAATTTTCAGAAGATTGGTCACTGTATTAAGTAATATGAATATTTTTAAGGCATTTGATACAAATACATGATTGTCTTCTAGAATACCACGCTCTCCCGCAGTGTACAGAGTTTGTTGTGGCTGTTGTTTTGCTTTTTAATCTGGGCCACTTTAATAGGTGAGAAGATTCCTAATTTACATTTATTTGAGTACTGGAAGATTAACATCTTTAATGTTTTTTGGGTCTTTAGTATTGTTTTGTGAACAGTTTAGCTGTATCTTTTTCCAGCTTTTCTATTGGTACGTGCATCTCTCTTTGTATTGACATGTGACAGAAATGTAATTTTTGCTAAATTAGTTTTGGAGGGTGAGGAAGTTCAAAGAGTCTAAAATGACTGCCTTATGTATCTATATGTTCAGTTTATCAACATGACATTAACACTATTTTGTAATTTTTGGCTTACGGAAAGGTAGTTTTATGTGGTTTAACCTAACAATTTAAGGTTTTGTGAAACTGTCAAGCAATTCATAGATTGCCTCAAACTAACACCTTAATTTTGTGATTTGGCTTATGCAACTCGATTAGACTATTTTCAATTATACGTTTGCTTGGAAAATTATTGAACACTTACTTCTAAATCACTGGAAACTGTCTCCTTGCTTCTGTGGACCAAATATTTGGGATACACTTGCCAAAATGTAGGACTAAATTTAATTTTACAACAACCTGTGAATGGCACCATCTTATAATTTCACTGTGGACTACAAATATTGTAATTTACAGAGCTGATGGAGCTTTACTTTATAAACACTTGCGTTGTCTAAGGAACTTTAATATGTCATCACATTTGATTCTTTTTTGATGTTTTTTTTTTTTTTAATTTTTGTGAATACACAGTAGGTGTGTATATTTGCGGGATACATGAAGTGTTTTGATACAGGCATGCAATGTGAAATAATCACATCATGAGGAAGAGAGTATTCACTCCTTCAAGCGTTGATTCTTTGTGTTAGAAATAATCCAATTATACTCTTTCAGTTATTTTAAAGTGCGCTATCAAATTATTGACTATAGTGACATGGTTGTGCTGGCAAATTGTAGGTCTTATACATTCTTTTTTTTTTTTTTTAAGGTCTTATACATTCTTTCTATTTTTTTGGAACCCACTAACCTTCTCTGCCTCCCCCAACAACCACATACTACCCTTCCCAGCCTGTGACAACCATCCTTCTCCTCTCTGTGTCCATTGAACTCTCATTTGACTCTGACAATAGCCTGGTGAAGGATACAGGGTAACTCCCCTGTTTTTATAGAAAAAAAACACTGAGGCTCCGAGGGGTTAAGTGATGTCCAGAGGCTTGACAGCTAATAAACAGCAGAATCTGGCCTAGCACCCAAGTTTTCCAACTTCAAATCTAGTGTTTTTTTACTGTATTCCTTGATCATTGAATCACTTGACCTAGAAATATGTGCTTTCACCTTTGTCAGAAAAATAAAGCCAGTGGGATTTGAATCCTGGTGAGAAGCAATAATGTGAAGCTTCCAAATTCCATTGTTCTGTTATTGTCGTGTCTGATTTATTTTAGAAACATATGTTTTAGGATGTGCTGTGTAAATGTCAGTTTCAATTTTACAATGGAAAGTGAAAAACAATAGCATGAGAAAATGTATATTTCATTAAATATGTATGGCTTTCCCAAGGACGTGTTTTACTTTCCGTGGATTTCACAGTTTGTTTATTATTTTATTTTTTAGCAACATAGCCTTGGGGTAATGTCAAGTTACTCATAAAGAAAGGATTTTAATGAATATCCGTGGAAGACACTCTCCTCATTTATTGCTGGTGCCTTTCTTTCACTAACTAAATTCTATAGCCAGTCTCTGGAGCACAATGTGATACTGAACCAGTTTTTCATCACCAGTTTCCATTCTCTTTTGAGCTCCCATACCCAGAAACCATCATGCAGAGGATCAATGGCCTTGTAGTGGAATCTATTTTTTCTGTGAGTTACTGTTCCAGTCTGGCTCATTCTGTGCTGAATTACTTTTTATGAAATAACCAGAACGAGGTAGGGGACAGGATTGGGTAGGCTCTCCATATTTTTAAACAATGTTTTGAAGAATAATTGAAAATTTAAACAAAATCAAAGAGAGAAAGCATGGCCAAGCTGTGTGTGGGTTATTTTGAATTTACATAACTGTTGTACACGTTTTTAAATATATAACCAGTTAAGAAATAGTGCCCGTAAGAACAGATTAAAACTGAGATATAAGTGCAAATCCTATATATGGATGAAAATCTTCTATACTGTGATGATTTGCTTGGTTTTGGACAAAAAGTTAAAAAATAAAAAATAAACCTTTCCTTCAGAAATCTCTCAGAAGAGAATGGTTTCTCTGGGGACCATTCACTTCATTTTTCAATGATTCACTTCCACCTGCTGAATTACAGAATCCTGGTTAGCTTTCATACTTTATAAGAATAGATACTTTACTTGTCAAACATGATTCAACATTTATCAATTGTACTTGGAAATAAAAACAATTCAAAATATGTCTGACTCTCAGAGGATGTCCAGTTTCTATTTCAAAAAATTTTTTAGTATTTTAAAATATTTTTTAATTTTTAATTTTTGTGTGTGCATAGTAGGTGTATATATTTGTAGAGTACATGAGATACTTTGATACATACAGGCAATGCATAATAATCACATCATGATAAATGGGATAAACATCCCTTCAATCATTTATCCTCTGTGCTACAAACAATCCAGTTATACACTTTTAGTTATTTTAAATATACAATTAAATTATTGACTATAGTTACCCTGTTTTTTAATAATAATGGTATAGTATTATTATTTTGTTAATAATACTATCGGATTTCCTAAAATAGGTATAGCTTTTCATACCAAAATTTCTACATTACGATATTAAAAGCTCTACATATTTTAGGAAATCTGATTGTAAAATGCATGTATAATAGTCTGTGAGGAAACATTTAATATTGGTACTTATAATTCAGGTCAACATCTGGATAAAAATGAGACTATAAGAATAATATGTAGCTATGTTCTCTGTGTGATTAGTTGAGAGCTAGATCACCAAATTTAAAAGGATGGATTCAATTCTAAATTGAATTTGAGCTTTCTGTGGCTCAATTCTATACATAAAGGTATTTTAAAATATTAGCATCTCCATACATCAGAAACTTTTGTAGCACGTAAAATACTATGTTAGTGCAGAATAACATGGAAAGGTTGTTAGCATCTGAACCGTTGTAGTTCAGAAACCACTTTGAAATGTATTTCCTTATTCACTTGGCTATTATGGAACTGAGTGCTTGGAATATTTTTTGAAGTGAGATGTATATGGAACACAAAGAAAACATGCATTTTTATATTTGCCTTTCAACCTACAACGCGACATCCTCTCCATGAAGATTGAATCCAAGCCTGTAACACAGTGAAGCCTCCTATTAACAGTTCTGTGAGGCTCTTTGCTGAGAGTCCACCTGCCTGCCATTCCTTCATGACGGCCTTCCTCCTTTGACAACAATGTTCCTTTTACAATGTTTATGTACTTGTTAAGTACAGTAGGAACCCTGTTTGGAGATAACATTAAGTTTTACATTAAACACTTGAACTTAAAATAAGTATAAATACAAGCAGAATTGAGGCTATGAAGTTGCTCTGCCCTACTGTGTCTATTAGGTGGGGAGGGACAGAGAGAATTGTAGAAGTAGGAGGTTATAAGAATAAAAGATTAATTGTTTAATTAAAGCTGAATAAGAGACTAAAGGCAACAGGCTCATTGCATATCTCGTAATACCCACACCCAAACACACACATTGGAAGAACATTATTTTTGTCCAAAATTACTACTTTACAGGAATGATTTATAATTATAGTGCTAAAAAGTAACATTCTAGAAAGATTAATATGCATGTAGCACCAACAATGTTGTCAAACCTAAGATTTCACTGTCTTAAATTGATAGAAGCTGTTCTTAATCTGACCTAATCAAAGTTACTTTTTCTGCTCCTTTATAAACATATGTATTCAAATGAAAATCATAATCCTAGTTTACTCTCTGATCCCAGTTTAATGAAAGTGGTCAGGAAAGGTCTTTTGAGGAGGTGCTACTTGAACTAAGTCCTGACGGGACCACCATGGGAAGGAGGTATCCATGCTGGGAGTTGGAGAATGGCTTTCAAAGGCCTCAGAGGGAGTGAGCTTGAGCTTGCTATGGGGATGGCTGAGAGAGGTTAATAAAGAGTGGGAATGAAATGAGAATTCTGTAGAAAGCAGATTTTGATGGACCTTGAAGACTATGATGTGGAGTTTGGATTTTTAATTACAAGGAGAACCCATGAAATGTTTGAAGAAGGAAAGTGACACCTAATGTTCATTTTAGAAGGATTATCCTTGTTTTACTGTGGAGAAAGAAAAATGGGGGAAAATGAGGGAAGCCTTTGCAGTCACTTGAGCAAAAGACACTGGTTCAGTTATGTATCCATTTGTCTAGTCAACAAAAATCCTTTGGAGTCGTACCATATGCCAGACAACTGCTGTAAGTCCTGGGGATACCATGGTCATTAAGAGAGGCAAGGATCTTGCTCTCATGAGGTTTTGACTAGTGGGAGGCGCAGTAGTGTTAAGTCCCATAAAGACAATACAGCAACGTTATTCAATGGAATAGGAGTATCCAATTACACTGAGTGTCAGGGTCATGTTGGAGCCTGAATGTCTACAGGAAGCCAAGCAGGAGAAAATCTCCAGCAGAACTTCAACCAAAGGGAAGCGTGAGTACAAGGGGCCTAAGATGAGAGCAAGCCAGGCATAAAACAACAATATCGTGTCTGGAGGACTTGAGTGAAGGAGAGAGAGATAAAGATTGAAGAGTAGTTTACGGTGCTGTGTCAACTATTCATGTTTCTTGGGACTAGCACAGGATGTATCCACCTAGTTCGGAGCCCCACATTCCTTGGACCATCATGTATAAAGCAATTGACTCATGAACTTCATTTTTGTCACATTCCTGTTATCTTATTTAAATGGTAACACTGGCTTTTAGTATTGTTGTTATTTTGTTTAAAAAAAAAACATTCCTAATGGTAATTGTCAGAAATTGATTTTCTACTCACTACTTGACTAAATTCTAAAATGACTATGACTTAGAGACAAACAAAATATCTTGTTTTTTAAGAACAAGAATGAGCCATATACATTGGAAATATCTCTCACACTGTTTAAAACCATATTGCTTTAAGTGGTGTGTAATGCAACATTTATTGAACTATTTGAAAATCCCTAATGTGCAGATTCACGTGAAATTACCCCATGTGTCTAGTTTGTACCACTTAACATTCTTTTAATGGGAGCAGGTGGAAAATGTGCAAAAAGAATACCAAAAAAAAAAAAAAAAACCCAAAAAAACTAAAACGGCTGCCTTGGCTATTGTTTGAGCACATAGTTATTCTGACCAGAAAGTGAAAATTATTGAAAAGGAAAGTTGTCTTTTATTAGCTTGAAGACCTGTTTCAGAACTGTTATTAAAGTGGAGGCTAAGTGGAGTATGTGACATTTGCTTCAGATGCACAGTGGATGATTGATTCCCTCAGTCTAACTAATAGAATAGTTTTCCACCGACCTTGGTGCAATTCCATTTTAGTTGCAATTTTAAACATTACATTTTAATAAAATTTTTGAATCTCTTTGTTATTAATAAAGTTAAATATAATCAGAAATGAAAATCTCAGCTGAAATATTCACGTTATTATGCTTCCACTTTGGGCTGCTCCCAGTTCCCGTCACTGCTCTGTCCAGAGAAAGTAATAAATGCACATGTGTTGGATTGGATTGACACTCTTCCCCCACAGTTATTCCGCCTCAAAAAGACCAAGATGTTTTTCTCTAAATGGAAAAGACTTCTAAGCAACACCCTCAAAATATGAAATCAGCAACAAAATTCATTACTTGAGATTTTTCATTTAGAGAAATGATCATAATGACATGCTGTGTTCACAAGTGAGATTTTCTGTCTTTAAGCTCTTAATGTATAGTTTGCCTTTAAATTGCCTCCTTTTCCAAATCAAACATAGATTAAACTCCCACATAGTCACTTTTCAGATAGTTGTTTTTTGTTTGTTTGTTTGTTTTTTGCCACTGCATGGATTTGGAATGTGTTGAAAAATTGTAGTTATTATTGTTTTAATTTTAACAGCTAAAATAAGAAAATAGTTATGAAAATAAAAATCACTTACAATCTATTGAGGTAATATACGATGTGGTCCCTTTCAGTCTTTTTCCTTGCATATATTATTTGAACTTAATTTAATATAGGAAGTTTTGAAGATGAGTGAATGTATACCAGAATTTGCTCAGAACAAAAGACAGGCAGATTTAGTTGGCAGATTATTCATATTTAGGTGATAATTAACTGGTATTTCAAACATAGTTTTACAGTAGAATTATATCACTACACTGAATTAACTGTCCAAAATATAGCTAACATTTTTAAAAAGCTCCTTCAAAGGCTTTCTCTGTAGAAAGCTGTCTGCTCTTAACTTGGCGGTTCTAGTTAGTGACATGAGAGAGAGAATATGCTCACACAAATTAAATGAAGGCCTTAAAAAGCACAGAGTAGAGATTTAATTAAAGACTGCTTTCCATATAAATTTGCGCTGAAAAGGAAATGTTGGTTGCTTAGGATGCATGTTATTTTAATGTTGGGAATCAGCATTGGGTAGCGGTTAGAAGCACAGACATGGTGGTCACACACCCCCAGCTCCCCATTTGTTAGCCTAGTGGCATGGGGCAAATTACTTAACCTCTTTCAGAGTCTCTGTAAAACAACCTGTAGTAATATCTGCCTCATATGATTCTGTTAAGGAATGAATGAAATAATGCATGCCTTGCGGCTTTAGGGACATGAAAAAATTAATAAAAATAGCCATCACACAGGACTGAATGCATTTTCATCAGGTCAGGTGCATCTCATCACATACTTGTTAATAAGTTGTAGAACATGTTCTCCAAACTGGACAGAAACTTGGGAAAGAGCTAAAAATATCTTAGGATTCCATGTTTATAAAAGAAAAAGTCAAATGTCCCTGAATATTGAGTCATACATTTCTTGTTTATATTAGGAGAATGTCTAGAAACACTATTTCAGAATTTTTTCCTTTGTATTTACATCCAGAAATTGCATAGAGTAAAAATGTTTTTGTTATTCCACAAAGGATAACATGAATTTCAAGTAGTTTATTGCTTTCAGTTGTTTTCAGATTTATTTAAATGTGCTTATTTTTCCTCTTGGTTGCTAAGTTATTGTAGTTGGAATTGATCGTCTCTCTGGGAATGATTTCTTCTTGAGCATTATTTCCTCTGCTGAGGTGATTCCACCATCTCTACCACTCAGCCACTGACAGATTTCTGATATTTTCCTGACTGATGGAGCTGTGATCATTTTCTCTTTTGACCTTATAAAATAATGAGAGCTGCTGGAGTGCCCTTTTAGTTAAATCAATAGAAAGTGCTTCATGTATAATATCTCATTAATAGAGATGGCTAATGGCAGACATGGGGCAGTTTATGCAGCTGACAGGCAGAGCACCTGCCAGTATTAAAGGAATGGATGACCTGTGACCACCGAGGCACTTGGGAGAAAGCACAACCTCAGTGTCTGGTAGAAATCTACTCCTACCCCCTTTACCAGAGAGGTAGTGTGTCTGGCTTTTCTTTCATTCACAGCTGTGACACTTTTTTGCAGATACGTTTTAAGGGTTTCAGTGTGTCTAATGGTAGATTCCCTGGGAGAAACTGTCTGAGACAGATATTTGAGTGCAGAAAGTTTCTCTCAAGAGAGAGCAAGACACAGGATTGGGCAGAAGGAAAAGTTGAACTTTGCAGAAGTTGCCCCAAGGCCCTCATCTGCTGTCATCTCTGAGGCCATCTGCAGCTGGGATGGTCCTTCAGAGTTGTCAAGACTGAGGCAAGAAGGTTCAGCCTTTGTGGCCCTGCATAGACCCAGTTTTTGGATGCTGGTGTTGTTAGGGTTAGGGCAAAACCTGAGGCAAAGCAGCTTCCTGTAGCTAAGGTCAGATCCTGGAGAGAAACTTGGGTGTAAGCTGTTGGCAGCCAACCCTTCTGGTAGCTGAGAAATCTCCCGTCCCATCCTTTCCTCCATCCTGATTTGGGGATCTGGATGTCCCATCACCACACCTGCTACACAGTACAACCTGGAGGAGTTGGCCTTGAATTTCCACTGAACTCTAAAAATCTTCCAAGACTCTGATGTTAGTAGCTGAAAATAGTAAACATATGTTGTCATCATCATCATTTTAAAGTTTAAAAATACATGGAACACTGAGGTTGTTTTTATTCTTTTGTCTACAGATAAAAGAAAAAATGTGTGAGAGAGAGATTTTTGTTCTTACGTGTCAAATATTTTCATTGAATTATTTTATTCCAGTTTCGTTTTGCTGTCGGAACTTAAGAAGCCTTGACTTCTATGTCATATGTTTCCAGTAAGATTATTTGGAAACAGGACCACATATGAAGTTACTGAAAATATTAGGCCCGTCTCTGGGGAAACACTGTCTTTCTTCATGGATTTTTGGTCATGGGACATAGTACTTTCTAAATGTGCCCTACCCCAACACACAGCCCACCTGATCCTATTGGTGAGTGTTGGGATATATCGGTCACTTTCACAGATGGAACAAGGGTCGGGTAATTGAGGTAATTACCTTTGGGGCAAAATTCAAAAAGTAATCTAAATAAATTTTCAGACATTAATATTATACTTTAATGCAATATTTTAAAATGAAAAGTGATGCAAAAGTCATGATGAATGCATTTTAAAAATTTTAAGTAGACACAAGATCAGTATTTTTTATTTTACTTTTTGGCTCAGCTTTTGCTGTGGCTTGACTGGATACCGGCCACTTTAGCAACATTGAAATAATCTGATACACCAATTCCCACTTCCACCTACTTGGTTGAATGATCAATTCCAAAAGCACTTCAAATGAAATCTATGTAAAGACTTCTTATTAATTGTAAAAACATAAGGAAAGAAATATGTTTGAATGTATGAGTTCAGTTTATACCAATCACAACCTGAGCAGATCTCTGTGAGCCGGGAACTGGCATCAGGATGAAGAAGATGAAAATGAGAAAAGAATCAAAAGATTAAACCAGTTTCACCAAATAATCAATTCCAGGACACTACCAGTGGTCAAATCCCAGAGTCAATGATTTTCAAAGCTGAAAATCAGTCCTGGAGTCAAAGCCAAGTCGAAAAAATGTAAGGATCACCATGCTCCAGTAATCTCAGAAGAGAGTTTGTTGTGAAACCAGCATTGCTGGGCTTCCTTTCTAGTGACTGATCTTGTCAATTCCTAAATTAAAAACTGCAAACCTCTCGCCATTTCCTATGGCATAAATTCCAAACTTCACACAATATGGCTTTAATGTGTCTCATCTCTCTCCCAACTCCACTTTCACAGAGCACTTTACAAGGCAGATGTCACAAATACAAACAGCTGTGGCAGCTGCCACAACACCTTCCCTACCCACTACCTTAGGCACAGGTGCCCTGCAGCCCACTGCTTTATTTCCTTCTTTGATTTCTCCTCCTGGAGAATGACTGCTCCAAAGCAAGATTTAATTGAATGTCATCTCCTCTTTGAAGCCTTTACCACCTCTCCCAGTTTGGGCTAAAAGGAGAATCTTCTTCCTCACTCAGAATCCAGCGTACTGACATATAATTTTATGTTTACATGTCTGTTTCCTAAAAGACTGTTATTTCTTGTATTTGTTACTTAGAAGCATTGGTAGCACTGATGAAAATTATTGTAACAGAAACAGTTTAGATACTTCCTATAGCCTCCATAGCATAGGAAATGTGAAAAGTTTTTCAATGTGATGTTTCACTTTGCTATCAATAAATTTCCTATTATCACACTGTCATTTCATCCTATAATATTGCATATCCTCTTCATCTTATTTAGGAATGAACCCAGGCTTAGGGAGCCTTCAACCTTGCCTGAAGTTACATTCATCTTTAAAATTCCAGACCCTAGCACAGTAATAGCCTTATAAGCAGACACAACAGTTCATTCATTGCAAAATGAGTGCATGATGATTGTGATCAGACAGAACAAGTGGAAACCCAGATCATTTTTGCATTCCACATATATATAGATACCTACACATGCAGACTTGTAGACTTAGTTTACTTTTGGAAAAGTTTATGCAATCAGCATTCCTTGAGAATAAAGCTTTTAGACACATGCAACGTATTTTCTTTTGCAAAATAATGATTCACACCATGATAACTTTGGTAGTTATTAGTCTACTGAAATTCAATGAATTTGAGTTCAGCAAACTAAATTAGCTATACTCTAGGTTTGAACCTCGCACCATCCCAGTTTTTGGATATTCTGCCAAATTTATTAAATTGAGGCCCCAATACAATTTTTTTAGGTCAAGATTTTGCTTCCATTATCTTGATCAGGAAAAAAAGAATGAATTTAACAATGAAATTAGAAGCAGTTCTGCTGAGGATTTATGTATAATATAATAACACATTTCACCCATTCAGTGAGACTTTGCGAACTAGTATAAGGTAATATTATGGAGAAAAATGGTCTTGCTTATTTCATTTTCTATGAAATAAGCAGGTATTAAAGTGTGGACACATTACAGAGAGAATGTTACCTACCAGGGAGCATCAAACAAACAGCAATCCACCTCCTGCTGTTACAGTTTATCCAAAGAGCTCAGACATCAGCTTTTCTTTCCATTTCTCAGAGATGAAAATCTATATTCTCTCCATTATAGTATCATCTGTTGAAAATGTTCACTGCCTGGAGATTAAAAACTTCTCTACTCTGGAGGTGGATTTTTATTTTATATCCTGGCCTTAGAGACAAATAGAGGAAAACTCTCAATGTGTAATGATTATTACCTGGAGTGCTGTACCTACTACTTAAATTCTTAAATATGATCTGCATTAGCGCCTCTGAGATTCATAGGGATATTAGATCATCTCTTTCCAGCTTTATTCTCTAGTGTTCTTCTGAGATGCCCAAGGTATCTTATGGGGAGAGGAATGTCATCAGGTGTTTTTCTGGCATAAACCCTCTTCTCCCCTATACCTCATACAGTTTTTTATCATAAGCTTCTGTGAAATATTGGTTTGAATAAGTAAATGTAAATGCTAATGAGAAAAATATTCACCCATTTTGGAAATCACACATTGAATCTCAACTCATTTTCAGATAAGAAAACGGAGGCCTAAGAAATCACACTATTGGTTGCTGGTGGCATCAGAACTAGCCTTTATGTTACAGCATCCCTTGGTCTTAGAGTTCCTGTCTACTACCTGCATCCCAGAGCTCTTCAGTAAACCAAACCACCTTTTATACAGTGGTTTGTACAAACTCCTAATTAAAAGCTGAATTGATTGCAATCTCAAGTATTGACATTATACAGGTAAAAGAGGGGATCCAAGTGTTTGTTAAATGACCTGAATTTTTTAATCCTGCCAGTGAACAAGCTGAACACTCTCCTTAAGTTAATTCCTGTTACTTTAATAGGCTGCAATCGTCCTACACATTTCTCTAAACTTACTGAACTCCATTTCTTAGATCTTTCTTAAAAGAAAAAAAAATCCCTCCTTAATGAGATTTGTATTTATTTGTCTACTCCATCAATTTCATCACCACTCCAGGCTATGAAGGTTATTTCTACTCAAGTAAAGTGAAAACTTGGCATTAGTACCTGTATTAGTGATGAGGACCACAGGTGAGAGATAAGGTGCTGTCTGGGAGGCTTATTAGCTGTTAGTCCAGTCAGTGAGGCAAACATTTCAGCTTGTGATTACTTTTCCTAAGTCCTGATAATTGCCTCCGTCTTTCCCTTTGTTCCCCATGTCTAGACACACTGCCAATCCACAACCTGTTGAGTAAACTAGGCAGCTGATTCAAACACTTGTTATTCTGTAGAATATTATCATAGTAGCCTCTAGGCACTCTGAAATGAGAGTCTCAATAGCTGTATTGGCAACTGATATAAGAAAAAGGACAAGCAACAACCTTTTGGTTGAATTCACAATTTCTTTTTTCTTCTGGTCACCATTATAGTATAAGGTTGTGTTGGGTAGGTGATACATATATTGTAGACTTAGGGACAGGATGTCCTTCATGCTCAGATGCCCTAACCAACATTAAACAAATGACAAGAACGTCTGTGAGCCAGGATTGTGTGTCCTTGGGAATTCAAGGTTACCTATGGAAACAGTTGCCTGAGAGTCCACATTATCCTCAGGCTTAGGATTTGATCAATACATGAAAACTCCAGGGTTGCTTTTTCTTCTTAGCAATACTGTTGCTTGCTTGCCAATAAATACTCTTTACTCCAGTGTGCCCTGAGCAAAGGCTGCAGACAAGAATGCTGTGACAATTTTACTCTAGTATTTAAACTATATGGGAGAGAATTCTTTTTGGGAAGGAAAATATTTGTGGAAGAAAAATAAATGCCAAAAGAATTTGGTAGAATCCATTGATTGACAAAATAGTAACTGATAATTTTTAGTCACATCATGCAAATAAAATGATATATATTTTTAAGTCTTGAGAATGCTTTTACTTAACAGAAACCAAAAAGCAGTATGTGAAATGTATTATTAAGAATAGAGTTCATTTTTATCTTTTCAAGTATTATACTTTGTAGCACTAGCATATTAGTTTTGAAAGTGCAAATTGAGAGACAGGAATTTAGGAAATTACTTATGTGGGTTGTGAAGGTGTCATTTTGACATTTGTAGGGTTAACTATGTGAGCCATGCCCGAAGGAAAAGAGGAAATGACTTGGGAAGCTCCGATTGTAGAAAGCAGTAAGTGGGAAGAGATGACATAGATGTTGGCAAGATGGATAGAGAGATAAGGCAGATTGAACAACTTGTAGAATAGACCCACTGCATCTGAGTCTGAGGATCTGGTGTCAATAGCAGGAAGCACTGGCAGCCATACTGAGCACAACATTTACTTGGCAGAATGTACCAATAGTAACAGCAAACATTTCTTTGGCTCCTTAAAAATCCTGCTTAATTGCTCTTATGGCCCAAGAAAATCCTGCAAAGTACTCCTTTAAATGCTTATACAATTTTATGTGTATAGAGGAGAGCTGTATCATCATCAAGCTATTCTACATGTGAAACTAAGGAAGAAATAGTTTATTCCTCCATGAAATGATATTGACAGGAAGCAATTTTAAACTGTTCAACAAGTTTTACAATTTAGCTGATAACTCTCAGACTGGTTAAAATGAATACAAATGTTAGAAGGCTGGCAGTGAGAAAATTAAGCCTGGATGTACCATCAGACCTTTGTATCAAAAAATTCTACTATTAGGTGTTTGGAGAGCAGTATGATTTATTTAGTTTTTTGTAAAATAAGAAATAACAATCTTTGCTTTTGCAATATATTGAATCCAGGAAACTCTGTTGATACTTTCTCAAGCAAGCAATGTTTTGACTATTGTGATCTGGAAGTTGGTATTTTTAATGTCAAACTAAACACTTTTGTAATTACATTAACTTAACATTTCTTATGAAGTTTTTATGTTGACCTGTGAGCAAATCCTGTGTAATTTATGGTTTATATCCTTAAGGAATTCATGTCTATTTTAAGCTGAGTAGGAAGGAAACATTTATGAGAAAGGACACATTTACTTAGAAAATGTGGGAGAGCCCGGGCGTGGTAGCTCACACCTGTAATCCCAGCACCTTGGGAGGCCAAGGTGGACAGATCATGAGATCAGGAGATCGAGACCAGCCTGGCCAACATGGTGAAGCCTCATCTCTACTAAAGATACTAAAAATTAGCCAGGCGTGGTGGCAGACACCTGTAATCCCAGCTGCTCAGGAGGCTAAGGCAGGAGAATCACTTGGACCCAGGAGGTGGAGGTTGTAGTGAGCCGAGATTACACCATTGCACTCCAGCTTAGGTGGCAGGGTGAGACTTGTCTCATAAAAAAAAGAAAAAAAAAATGGTGAAATATGAAGGTTAGCCATATGATGTCTCCATAAAGTCTTTGTGTACTTTGAAACTTAAATAATTAAGGTGATAAATATAAAAAATACATAGCAGGTAATTCTGTAATATTGAAGGCAAGCGACCTTATGTAATATTTCAGGTATGTGATGAGTGAAAGGTAAGTGAAAATTAACTAAATTCCTACCAGCCAGGAGAGAAATGTCTAGCTTAATTTTTTAAAAAGCACTTAAAATTTGTTTATATTACATTCAAAACACACACATCCTTAAAGTCTTAAAACCTTACACATGGCTTATGAAAGCCATCTCTATAGAATTATCTGAGAAAAATATGTATATGCTATGAGTCTTGATATTAGGAATTTTGAATGAAAGATGAGACAAACTTGGCATGGGGAAAAAGATGGACAATGTTGGCTTTGGAAATAATTCTGAGCAATTTCGTTAAACTATTTGTATATTATATAAACTATATATTTTATTAAACTATATATATTAATGCTCGTTTTTCTTAAGCGGATAATGCTGTTTCCTAAAGTCAGTTTAATCAATTACCATTTGCAAAAGTCAGTTTAATGAATTATGGGAGTCCTGCGTTCTTTCATCTGAAATGTTTCCCTAGAAGTTTACTTAAAAGCTATAATCTACATATGTCACCAGTTTCTGCTATCAATTACAGCATTCTTGGGTGAGATATATAATCTAACTGACTCAAAATGGGACAGAAGTTTTGTTTTTCCTAATGTAATTTAACTAATAATTATTGAGCACGCCCTACCAAGCTGTAATAAAGACAAAGGCAGCGAGTTAACATGTAAGCATTGCCTTTGCAAAGTTCAGATTCTGCCCTGTGACCCTGAGGAGTAGGTGGTGGGCAAGAGTGATGAACAGATCCATAAATGACTCTTATCTCCAGCCAACTCTTTGGTGAGGAGCGTAATAAATGTGTAAGTGAAATGTATTGGCAGCATGGCAAACCAAGCATCAGGATCCCATCAGCTGTTAAGAGGTGGTGATATTTGAGCTGGGCCACGAAGGGTGCAGATGGTGACAAAGAATGAGCAAGAACCAGTCACACAAATAAATGAGGGGGAGTCTGGTGGTTTTGTGTAATGTATAAAAACAAAATGTCTTCAAAGATGTGGCCTTTCTGAAACATTTTAACATGTGCTTCCAGAGAGTGAAACTCTGAGAACTTGTAGTTTAAAGCACAATGGCATTACTAATGCCCCAAAATAGCTTCCTTGCTAAAAGATGTATTGATTTACTACTTAGCAGAAAAGAGCAGTAAATAAAAACAAAGCACAGCTTGCCTATATTTTTTGAAGACAAGTGAGGTAGAAAATTAAAGATATTTATCTTTATTATTCTCTTTTTAAATTTTTTGTTAACTAATTAGCAACCCAAAGAGAGTGATAAAGTATTTGTCAAAATTCTGAGGGTGAAGACAGCAAAGACAAAGAGATCTTGGTGGAGATTTTGGTGTAAGAGAGAGAGAAAGAGAAAAGAGAAAGAGAAGGCAGGATAAAAGAAAATAAGAAAGGAAGGAGGGAGTAGGGAGAAAGAGAAAGGAAAGAAGGGGGAAAGACTCTCAGAGCTTATATTTGGAAATTGTCCTTTTTTTCACTTAGAAAAATGTTTGTGTTTCTAAAAACTGCTATACTGACAGCCATAAGAAGTGTATCTAGATTTAATGAAAGCTGTGTAATCTATCAGTGTGGCATTAAAATTCAGGTAATTTTTGAATAGTGAAGAGTGTATTTGAAATTGTGATGTACCATGAAAAATGGGATGATACTGAAACCTTGCAGTCTGTGAAATCTGGTCTGATGAGATTTATAATAAATATTGCTATGAATTAAACCTGCTGGGGGCCCAGTGAGGGGATACAGCAAAGTTATGTGGAGGTTTTTAGCCAGCCTGCCTTTGTTAGTGTGGGACTTCCACTGTTATCGCACTGGGGCCAAATCTGTTCTGGTGGCTCAAATGAAATGGTTTAAATCACATGTAAATAAATGTGGAAGGAGGTAGTGGGAAAGACCATGGCCTTTGGAATTAGACAAACTTGCTTTTGAAAGTTAACCAATTTACCTGTCTTTCCTGAGCCCCAGGATTATTATAAAATCTTAAGTAAATATGGTACACAGTGTGCTGATGATTGATAAGTGTGGAACTTCAAGTTTAGATAAAATTTTATTTAGCTTTAAGTAAAATAAAAGATGGAGATGCTATAAAATAATAACATTGAATAAAGTGAGAAAGAATGAGAAAGGGGGAGACACAGAGAGTCAAGAGAGATTTTCCAGGGGCCGCTGGGCTATGGTGGGTTTTCCAGGGGTTGGTGGAGGAAGAATGTCATCATAACATAGTCTTTGCCTTACCAATACATAGCAGATATGGGACATGAATTTTTACTGAACAATATGTGATTTAATGTTGACCTGAGGGCAAGGATGCTGAGAAAGGTGCCACTCGGGATCCAAACTGTTGCAGAGATTTCACACTATGTACAATGACAGAAGAAGTTGAGTCGGTTCCTAGCTCTGTGTCCTTGGGGTAGCTCCTTTGCCTAAGTTTCCCCATCTATAAAATAGAATAATATGTACTATAGGAAGTTACAGATTAAATAAAGCGGTCCAAAGCATATTCCTCTTCTTTTCTGCTTGATACTGCTGTCTGGAATCCAAGGACTGCTTTAGTTTTCAAAGTGGGATCCCAGTGTGATGTTGATGGTAGCTTCACCTCTGCCCATACAGCTGTTCTCACAGAGTCATGGCCCACACACATAATGACACAGAACATATCAGTAGAGTGCCACAGTCTTATATTGTTTTGGTTCAGCTGCTGCATAGCACAGCCTGTTGTCTGGTATTATGCCTGGAGCCTCTGGATCGTCCCAGAAGAATATTACTTTGAGAGAACCCAGATGATAACACATGCAAAAGAACCTGGCATATTTTTGATGGAGCGAGTGTATAATTGGGGGGATAAAACATTGTCTGCCCTCAGTTATATGGTGGGGACAGTGAGGAGTAGCCCAATCTGTTGAGCTCAGACAGATAAAACAATCTTTTAGATATACTAAGGGTAAACAAATTAGCAAGAGTGGATTGTAAGCCATGAGCAGTTGGGAAGAGTAAATCTGCACAGAATTCCTTATTTAGCTTGATGCTCTTAATATCTGTTCTGTGTGGTGGTAAGTTACTGGCATATAATCTGTCTGTGTCCTAAGTCTGTGCAGTTTGAGGCTATAGATAACACAGTTTATTCCCAAATCTGATTTCATTGATAAGTTTAATGGCCAAAATTAGCCTTCCATTAGAAATCGTTAATATAAACGTATTGTTTAGGCCAGGCATGGTGGCTCACACCTGTAATTCCAGCACTTTGGGAGGCCGAAGCGGGCAGATCACAAAGTCAGGAAATCGAGATCAGCCTGGCCAACATAGTAAAACCCCATCTCTACTTAGTAGTACAAAACATTAGCTGAGTGTGGTGGCACATGCCTGTAATCCCAGCTACTTGGGAGGCTGAGGCAGTGGAATCGCTTGAACCTGGGTGGCAGAGGTTAGAGTGAGCCGAAATTTCTCCATTGCACTCCAGCTTGGTGATATAGCAAGACTCCATCTTAAAAAAATATGTATTGTTTACAAATTAATGAGACATGTAAGATAACATTGGTTAATTTCTTTTTCTTTTTAAGTTTTGGAGTAGGGTCTTACTCTTTCACCCAGGCTGGAGTGCAGTGGTGCAGTCATAGCTCACTGCATCTTTGATCTCTTAGGCTCAAGTGATCCTCCTGACTCAGCCTCCCGAGTAGCTGGGACTACGGGCATGAGAGACCATGCCCAGCTTTCTTTTTTTTTTTTTTTTTTTTTGTAGAGATCGAGTCTTGTAGTGTTTCCCAGGCTGATCTCAAACTCCTGGTTTCAAGCAATCTTTCCATTTTCCCACCTCGGCCTCCCAAGGGACTAGTACTACAGTTGTGAGCCGCCATGCCTGGCCTTAGTTACTTGTTTATAAATTTTCTTCATATGTCACTTTACCGAATTTATGTTAATTTGTTTGCTTCATTTAGTTGGTTTATAAAAAGATACCACAATGGTAATTCTTATTATCGTCCCGAAAAGCAGAGAAATTTCCTTTTACTATCCAGAAAACCATCAACAAAAGAAAAGCAATTTCCTCTTTGAGAAACATGAAGCAAAGCTTTCAGAGATTCTTGATAATACACAGTTTCCAGTAAAATCAGGAGCTTCATAGTCCATGATAGTCTTCCAAGTTTCGTAATCTTGCAAGCCCAGTTGTGAGTGAAGGTAGGATTTGCAACAATTCGAAGTAAAGCTGTAGAGGCGAGGCAGATGCAAGGATCAAATATGGAAATTTCCAGCTGACTCGTTCTTGGATGACCAGATTTCATTGTTGGATTGCAGACACCAGCAGACTTTATAGAAAGATGGGTACAGAGTGAGGTATATGATGTATCCAGAATCTGAAGGTGTTGGCTCACTAATAACACCTACCCTTTGTGATCTCAGTGTGTCTGCAGCTGTCACAGAGAGAAATTCACCTCTTATGCTGGTTGTAGTCTTGAAAGATCCTAGCCCATACATTCTACCATGATGTTCATAGTGCAGCTGAAGTAAATCCCCATGTTTGAGATCAATTGTAGTTATTTGCATAAATATAACCTAGAAGCTAGCGACTGACTATTGCAATTTTATATCAAAAATAGGATAAAGGCCCTAAGTTCCAGCAATCATGGAAACTTACTTGAAAGACAAGACACTCTGGAACACATATGGAGAAAATAATGTCCTTGTAACTGACATTGACATCATCTACATGCCAATTCTCAGTGGTAAAAGTGAAAAACAAGACTCTCTAATATATTTATAGCTGCATGGACAATAAATCAGGCATTTTCTTGTGCTATGTAATGCTCTTCCCAGACCACATTAAAAATATTGTGTACCATCCCAGCACCATATGATAGCATAATGGAACTCCAAACTGATACGTATTTAACTTTTTATAAGGATAGCTAAACGTTCTATCTGACAGACATGCTGGAGACAATGAGAGAGGAACTGTAATGGTACAGATAGTTTCTGAAGCTCCAAGGTACAAACAGAGGTTCCGAAAATCAGAGTCACACTTCTCCTTGCCCGTTTAATCACAAAAACACAGGTTTCCATTCCATTTGTACTTATGGAATGCTTTACTTATTTACTGTGTCCCAGGCAGTTTATAGCCATGAAAAAATGCACCCATTGAAAGGGCTTGCTGCACACCTAATAGGGATGATAGACACATTTACAGATTAATGTTGCACTGCAACAGGTTATATTCCAGAATAGAACTGCACAAAACATATTAACGAGGTTCAAAATAGGGAGACTTACCATTCAGAATTCAGATGTGAAATATATTTATGTACAAGCATACCTCATTGTATTATGTTTCCCTTTATTGAGCTTCACAGACAATGCATTTTTTTTTAAACAAATGGAAGGTTTGTGGCAACCCTGCATTGAACTGGTGTGTTGGTATCATTTTTTTTTCCAACATAATATGATTACTTTATGTCTCTGTGTCACATTTTGAGACTATTTCTAATATTTTAAGTTTATTATCATTATTTGTTTTGGTGATCATTGGTAAGTGATCTTTGATGTTAATATTGTAATTGTCTTTGGGCACTATGAATCATACCCATATAAGACAGCAAACTTAATTGATAAATGTGTGTTATGATTGCTCCCCCAACTGTCCATTACCTCATCTCTCCCCCTCAGCTCGAGCCACCGTAATAACTGAGACAGAGCAATTTAAAAGTAGGCCAATTAATAACTCTTCAGTGGCTTCTCAGTGTTCAAGTGGAAAAGAAGAGTTATATGTTTTTCACTTTAAATCAAAAGCGATAAATGATTAAGCTCAGTGAAGAAGGCATGTTGAAAGCCAAGGCAGACCAAAAGCTAGACCTCTTATACCAAACAGCCAAGTTGTGAATGCAAAGGAAAACTTTTTGAAGGAAATTAAAAGTGCTACTCCAGTGAACACACACATGATAAGAAAGTGAAACAGCTTTATTGGTGATATGTAGAAGGTTTGAGTGGTCTGGATAGAAGATCAAACCAGCCACAACGTTTCTTTAAGCCAAAACTTAATCCACAGCAAGGCTCTAACTCTCTTCAATTCTATGAAGACTAAAATACGAAAGGGAGATGCACAAGAAAATTTTGAAGCTAGCAGAGGTTCATGTTATTGAAGGAAAGAAACCATCTCCATGACATCAAAGTTCAACGTGAAGCAGCAAGTGCTGATGAAGAAGCTGTAGCAAGTTATCCAGAAGATAGAGCTAATATAACTCTGATGAAAATGGTTACACTAAACAACAGATTTTCCATATAGATGAAGCAGATGTCTATTAGAGGAATATACCATGTAAGACTTTCATATTTACAGAGAAGATAATGCCTGGCTTCATAGCTTCAGAGGACAGGCTGACTCATTTGTTAGGGGCTAATGCAGCTGGTAACTTTAAGTTGAGGCCAATGATCATTTACCATTCTGAAAATCCTAGGTCCATTAAGAGTTATGATATATCCACTCTGTGTTCTATAAGTGGAACAACTAAACTTGGATAGACAGTGCACCTGTTTACAGCATAGTTTACTGAATATTTAACACCTATTCCTGAGACCTACTGCTCAGAAAAAAAAATATTATTTTCAAAGTATTACTGCTCATTGACAACACACCTGGTCACCCAGGAGCTCTGATGGAAATGTACAAGGAGATTCATGTTGTTTTCATTCCTGCTAACACAATAGTCATTCTGCAGCCCACAGATGGAGGAGTCATTTTGACTTTCAAATCTTATTATTTTAAAAAAAACATGTCATAAACCTATAGTTTCAGTAGATAGTGATTTCTATGATGCATCCGGGCAAAGTCAGTTGAAACGTTCTGGAAAGAATTAACCATTCTCGGTTCTGTTAAGAACATTAGTGATTTATGGGAGGAGTCAAATATCAATATTAAGAGGAATGTGCAAGAAGTTGATTCCAGCCTTCATGGATGACTTAGGTATTCAAGGCTTCAGTGGTGAAAGTTGCCGCATGCGTGGTGTAAATAGCAAGAGACAAAGAAATAAAAGGGTAGTGTGAAGATGTGATTGAATTGCTGCAATCTCATGATAAAACTGGAACAAATGAGGAGTTGCTTCTTACAAATAAGGACAGAAAACAGTTTCTTGAGCTGGTATCTACTTCTGTTGAGGATGGTATAAATATTGTTGACATGGCAATAAAAGATTTTCAATAGTACATAAGTTAGTTGAGAAAGCAACAGCAGGGTCTGAAAGGATTGACTCCAATTGTGAAAGAAGTTCTACTGTGGGTACAATGCTATCAAATAACATCGCATGCTTACAGAGAACTCTTTAATGAAAGGAAGATTCAATTGATGTGATGTATTTTATTTTTGTCCCATTTTAAGAAATAGTCACAGCCACCTCAATGTCTAGCAACCACTTCTCTGATCCATCAGCAGCCATCAACATGGAAGCAAGACTCTCCACCAGCAAAAAGATTAATTACTCACTGAAAGCTGAGATGATCATTAACATTTTCTAGCAATAAAATATTTAAATTAAGATATGTACCTTGTGTTTTAGACATAATGCTATTGTACATTTAATGGAATACAGTATAGTATAAGCATAACTATATACACTGGGAAACAAAAAAATTTGTATAACTTTATTGCAATATTCACTTTATTGTGGTGTTCTGGTAGTTTTCATTAAAGTAGGGTTTACCAAGTTAAAGATATGTACATTATTTTAACAGCTACTTTCAGATTACCTTCTGAAAATCTTGTTGCAATNTATATGCATTGAGAAACCAAAAAATTTGCGTGACTCACTTTGTTGCAATATTCATTTTATTGCAGTGGTCTGGAATGGAACCTGCAATATCTATCAGTTATGCCTTGATATGGATTGGCTGTGTCCCCACCCAAATCTCATTCTGAATTGTAGCTCCCACAATTCCCACATGTTGTGGGAGGGACACAGTGGGAGGTAATTCAATCATGGGGGTGGGTCTTTGCTGTGCTGTTCTCAGGATAGTGAATAAGTCTCACAAGATTTGATAATTTTATAAAGGGAAGTTTCCCTGTGCAAGTTCTCTCTCTTGCTTGCCACCATGTACGACATCCCTTGCTCTTCTGCCATGATTGTGAGTCCTCCCCAGCCTTGTGGAACTGTGAGTCAGTTAAATCTCTTTCCTTTATAAATTAATCAGCCTCAGGAGAATCATTTGAACCCGAGATGTGGACATTTCAGTGAGCCAAGATTGCATCATTGCACTCTAGCCTGGGTGACAAGAGTGGAATTGCGTCTCAAAAGTAAACTAAAATAAAATACCAAGCCTTGGTTATGTCTTTATTAGCAGCATGAGAACTGACGAATACATGGCTGAATAAGGCTTTTCTACAGAATTCAGATATCTTTCTCTTCTATACATCTTGCTTGTAACTTCTTGTCATCATTTCCTAGGTATGTGTCCTTGAAAATGTTATTTAACCTCTCTCAGCCTTAGTTTTATTCTCTGTAATATTATGATAATGACAAAAAATAATTAATAGGTTTACTGTAAATGTTTAATGACTGAAGACTCCCAAACTGCTTAGTACAGTGTGTGACACAATCAATAATACCCGCATCTCACTTTATGAATATTACAGTGCAGTAGAACAAGTGTTGCATAGTCAATAAATGAGTTAATACACAAGGAATCAAGGCTGTAATTTTGTGGCCATATAACATCTTGAGACCTGATAATCAAGGCCAAGAGTATTATATGAAAAGTTTTTCCATAATTAGCTTCTGATTGTCAGTCATCTTCACAGATGCTATTTCTTCAATCACTTGGATATTTTCATGATTTCTAGAACTCTCTTGTCACAAGTTGGGCAATTACAGGTGAGAGTTTTGTTACTTCCCAAGTTTCTCCCACTTGGTCACTTGTGCAGAGATGCCTTAGTAGAGAAGCAGATGGCAGTGATGGTTTTCATCTATGGGTTTTATTTTGTTCGTTTTTCTTTATTGTATGGCTAATCAAATTTCACATTTTTCTTGCAGGAAAAGCTGAACCAAGTGCAATACAAGTAGGAAAGTAGAAACTATTTATTCCTCAATACCAAGTACCCAGGCATCTACTAGGAATTAGGAAGGGTATCAAAAAGGTCACCCACTTGGCTTGGGGAGCTTCCAGTTTGGCTGAAGAAAGAAGTGGAGATCAGGGAGGCTTTTATTTTATTTTTTATTATTTTACTTTATTTTATTTTTTAAGACCAGGTCTCACTCTGTCACTCAGGCTTAAGTGTAATGGCATGATCACAGCTCACTGCAGCCTTGACAGGGAGGCAATTTTAAGGAAACCAATGAAGACAAGTTATGGATATTGGACATAAACCTTTCTTCTGGGAAGAAAGAGTAAGAGGGATGGAATCAATCCAGGACAGTTAGCTGGGGACATGATGGTTCTCTGCTGAATAGAACGATCTGGATTTTAAACAGGAAAGATGGGCATTTGAGAACAAATGGACATAATAAATAAGGACATGAATTCGCTTTGACTTTAGAGACAGGAAGTAAAGGGTCTTTTGGAGCAAAGGGAAAGGTTAATGGGAGAGTCCTGATATCTGGCCTGAGAAGAGTACATTCAATCTGATCAGTGAAAAGGATTCACCAGAGGCTCCTAAGTAGAGGAAAGACATAACGAAAAGGAGTTTAGGAAGATTTTCTAGCAGCATTGTGCAGGTGGCATTGGAGTGAGAAAGACTCTAAGCAAGGAAGCCGGTGAAATTGCTACTGCAGCCTCCTGGTTTAAAGTGAGGGGAAGGCCGGGCGCGGTGGCTCAAGCCTGTAATCCCAGCACTGTGGGAGGCCGAGGCGGGTGGATCACGAGGTCAAGAGATCGAGACCATCCTGGTCAACATGGTGAAACCCCCGCCCCAACAAAAAAAAAAAAAAATTAGCTGGGCATGGTGGCGCGTGCCTGTAATCCCAGCTACTCAGGAGGCTGAGGCAGGAGAATTGCCTGAACCCGGGAGGCGGAGGTTGCGGTGAGCCGAGATCATGCCATTGCACTCCAGCCTGGGTAACAAGAGCGAAACTCCGTCTCAAAAAAAAAATAAATAAATAAAAATAAAGTGAGGGGATCCCATACTAGGGTGATGCTGGTAGAAAGGAGAAAAGGGTCTGATCTGTCAAATTCTGTGTGTTTTGAAGATTACGTGTATACCTGAAATGAATGAATATTCCTCAGAATAACAATCTCTTTGCTATATACAATTTTATATCTCCCTTCTACCATCTCACATCCTCCAGAAACTATACAAATAAATTCTAAGGAAGCATGAGTTTTACAAGAGTAAATGTGTTCAGTTTTCTTCCACTAGGAGCTTGAGTCCATGTGTTTCAGTATCTTCCAAGATGGATATGCACAGTGAATTCTACGAATGTCTTTCATTTCTTATCCCCAAACATATTATAAACGAGCCAGCTATATACATTTTTCCTGGGAAGATATGACACATTAGGACAATCCTTGATTTAACAAAGTTTGAGCTTTTTTCTTTTTGGATGTTTATTTGCTTGCTAAATAATTAAATAAATAAATAAATATTTATTTATTTATTAATTATTGAAAAAAATCAGTGGGACCTTCTCATTTTTTTATCCCCTAACTATACCCATGGAGAAATTAGACACTAACTGATAATTTATAATATAACATTATACCAGGATTTCAGTTTTAGCTGCTAGCTCTCTTACATCCATGTGTCCTTATCTTTTGAAAATTGCTTTAAGAGTTTTCTAGATCTTGTTTTATTTCTATGAAACAAATAGAAGTCTTTAATATCCATATGTGCATAACTTGATGAGCACTTTTGCTCCTTAGAGAACCTAACACCTATATGCAATCTTCTTCCAGTTCAGTTGTTTATCATTAGATAACTTGCCCATTTCCTTCCTTGCCTGTATTATTTAAAACTGCAAATAATGGTAAAATATCAATTTTAATAATGTGAAACTGTTTCGGGATTTTTTCAGATGTTCAGAAACTCTAATGACATGAATCATATTTGATTTATAACTAGCCTCCAGGGACCAATTCTTATGAATAAAGTCTTTTGGTCTGATCTTTGCTATCATTAAAATATTTTGAGAAGCTAATTGGCCAAATGATAACAAAATAAGTAGCTAAATGAGGAGTCTGGCTAGGTTAACTGGATTGATTAGGTAATGAATTCTTATTGAGTCCATTTAAGCACATTTTGTCAAGCACCTGGTAGTTGCAAAGCACAATGCTTTTAACTGGGTGGCAAGAAGTGAATAACTTTTATGGAATATCTTTATGGAATACATAGCCATTGAGGAAACCAGGTATATTCATAACATATTTAATGTGGAAGTCAGACTTGGGAATACAAAAGTACATAGTTTAAAATGAGGGTGAAAATCTTCTGTGGTAGGATTGTAAAAGATCAAGGATATATTAGTCTGAGGCTATCGATTTCACAAACACTTGGTGTTTCTGTAAGGTTTCCAATAGAAGAGAGAAGGCACCTGGATGCCTTGGCTCATGCCTGTCATCCCAGCACTTTGGGAGGCTGAGGATCACAAGGTCAGGAGTTCAAGACCAGCCTGGCCAATATGGTGAAACCCTATCTCTACTACTAAAAATACAAAATTAGCCGGGTGTGGTGGCACATGCCTCTAATCCCAGCTAGTTGGGAGGCTGAGGCAGGAGAAT
>NW_016107473.1:2298002-2356712 GCF_001604975.1 Cebus imitator
AGCAAAAAAAAAAAATATTTTTACTTTAATTCTTTTAAAATACCTTATCATCCGGACACAAACTCTCATAAAATGTAATCAGAGCTTTGACTATCACATTGTGGTTCTGACAGCCAACATAATTATTTACTTTTGATACTTTTTCTACTTTGCACATATTATATGTAGTCCATTTCACATAAATTTTATTATTTCCAAATATGTCTTATATTTTGGTAGTATAATTGTTTGTAGAAGTAAACAAACAAAAAATTTGATGTTCTTATTTCACTAAGTATAGAACTTAGCATTTTCTTTTAAAATAGGAGAAAATAGTATGTTCAGTCTTTCATCCTCAAAATATGTAACTTACTTTTTATAAACTACACCAACTCTTCATATCAGTGTTATTTAGTCTTTGCTTATGGTGAGTTGGAAGCAAGCATTTCTGCTATAAGCCTAATTGTTATTTCAATTTGTAGTTCCTTATTGAATAGAGTTAAAGGGTGGAGGGTACTAGAGAAGTAGGAAAAATACACTGTACCGATGTCTGGAGTAGTAAGGGATTTTTATGTTTCCTTTTTTTCCTTTTGCAACCAGGCTATGTTTAGGTCATAGTGAATGTGATATCATTATCTTTACAGAGTAGTTATCTGAATGGATGTAACCTCATTTTCTATAATGGGAGGTTATGGATGAAGAGCATATCCTAGTTCCTAATACTGTCATAGTCAGGACTCTTAAGCATCAATGTTGTATTGAATGTGCATATTAAACTAAATTGCAATTCTAGGTGAAATGTAATGTTGGAAACATCTAACTCAGTTCTCATGTTTTCAAAGTGAACCGTAATTCAAATCTGTATTCAGGAGCCTCGAACTTCTCTATTTTAAGAGAAATAGAGTCTGTCAACTTTTCACCGTCTTCTTCACATCTTCTGCACCAATCTGCAGAGCAAATTATTGTTTTCACCGTGTTCCAGCCATCCCTAGTAGTGCTAACTGCACTAAGTTGCATTCAATTCTGTAACGTTATGCCATCCCTTCTGGATGTGAACTTGTTAATGGGATTTATTCAGCTTTCCTAGTACCTAGCATATTGTCAAGGACACAGTGGGCTTTCAATAAATGCTTATTGAATTAATAAATGATGGGGAAAAAAAAGACAGACTGCAAATATATGAATGGCAGGAATTTTATTTACTACACTTTGATTTTAAACAAATATTAATGGTTATACAGGAACGCTTCATGAATGCTGTTTTTTTGTTTGTTTGTTTGTTTTTGAGGCAGAGTCTCACTCTGTCACCAGGCTGGAGTGCTGTGATGCAATCTCGACTCACTGCAACCTCTGCCTCCCAGGTTCAAGTAATTCTCCCGCTTCAGCCTCCTGAGTAGCTGAGATTACAGTCATGCACCACCACAATCAGCTAATTTTTGCATTTTTAGTAGAGACGGGGTTTCACCATGTTGGCCAGGTTGGTCTTGATCTCTTGACCTCATGATCCGCCCGCCTTGGCTTCACAGAGTGCTGGGATTACAGGCGTGAGCTACCATGCCCAGCTGAAAGCTATTTTTTTTTTAAAGGAAATTTCCACTGGGCTTAAAGACAGCGGAAATACACCTTCACAGGCAAAGATAGCAGAAAGGGAGGATGAAGGAAACAGATAAAAAGTTTGTCTATCAGAATAAGGACAGGTAGTGTTTTTAGTAATTCTACTAAAATAATGGGAGATAATATGAAGGATTGAAAGAAATCTTTTTGGATTTATGACTAATCCAGACACCTACTTGCTTGCTTTTAAAAATTCAGTTGTGTATATATTTTTAGAACTTCCTAAGGTTAATGGTCAAATGCTACCCACTCAAGGTCAAGAGTGAGCTATTGGAATGTTGTGTCTAGTTTGGAACGCATTCCATCCTAACTCTTTCCAGCTCTTTTCACTCAAAAATGTTCAGAGTTGTGATTAGAACCCCCAGTTTTACATCCTGGAGCAGACTTCCTTTGTCTAGGTCTTTGGCCTGAAAATTCAGCATCCCATGACTTCTTGCTGCACCACTGAGGTCATCTTTGTTAAATAATTGAGCGTTCATTCAGAAATACTACAATCACAAATTATTTTGCAGTCACTCTGGGAGGAGGGTATTTGTGGCTGCTAGAATCATCAATTTAGCTAGAATAGGTTTTTAGAGCCAAGTTGGGTTTTTACACCCCGTTACAAACCACTCTGTACACATGAAGCAGCAGCAGAAGTGGCCTATCTACAGGAATAATTAGACATAACATTGATGACTACAACCCATTTTCTTGATTCTCCTCAGTTACTTTGTCTGTAGTAGAATACATGGAGCTCTAAGATGCTGCTCAGGATGAATCGCTTGATTGAGGTAAAAATGTGACTGAAATGTAGAAATTGCCTCTTGCCATTAGATTCGATGTTTATTTTTTCTTTAAAAATATGGACTTGATTGAGGTTGATGTTAACAAGATACTTCCATAGCTTTATTTTTTAAACTGTTGAAATTTATTTTTTATAAGTGTTATTACTTGTTTTTTGTTTGATAAGTTTCTGGTTTATGAAAATAGGAAAAAGATTTTTTTTTAATCAATGCCATTAACAGAAATATAAAGTATATTACCATTTTTTTTTTTTTTTTTTGGTGGGGGGTGGTTCTTGCTGTGTCAGGTTCTCTGGCTTTAAAGGTCAGTAACCTGCCTTATATTACAGAGTAAGCAAGAATTAAGTAGGAGCCTGAATCTAAAATCCATTCACTGTAGCTAAATGCATCATGGCTGCTAACTGTTTTGCTGTATAAAGGGCATTCATTCTAGCTGTCACTGTCATTAATGACTTGATCGCATTCTTATGTTAGTGGCAAAACAGTTATAGTATAAAGTTGAGGATTCATTGCTTCTTTATGAAATTTCCCTTCTTTTAGCTGAGCTGTGACATTTACATTTTAGATATTCGGCTTCAAAACCAAATTAAAGCAAAAACATGCAAACATTCTTATCACATGTTTAGGAGAGGTTGAATTTACCTTTTTTCTGATTTTGCTCATCATGAGCATGTGCATAGAAATTTTTTAGAATAAAATACCTTCTTCCTCAGATTAGTCTGGCACATCAGACCATAGGTTAATTCCCTCTATCCATTCTGCTTCATCTTACCAAAGTTGCATGATGAGGAAATCAATCCCTTTTCTAGATAAGGATGCACACATTACTTTTGATCAAGACATTTTAAGTGGTCCTATTCCCCAAATGAACTTTTCTATTAAATATTCAAAACTCGGCCGGGAGCGTTGGCTCACGCCTATAATCAGATCACAAGGTCAAGAGATTGAGACCATCCTGATCAACACGGTGAAACCCCATCTCTACTAAAAAACACGACAATTAGCTGGGCATGGTGGTGCACACCTGTAGTCCCAGCTATTCGGGAGGCTGAGGCAGGAGAATTGCTTGAACTCAGGCAGCAGAGGTTGCAGTGAGCCGAGATCGTGCCACTGCACTCCAGCCTGGCATCTGGTGACAGAGAGAGACTCCGTCTCAAAAAAAAATTAATTAAAAAATAAATAATAAATATTCAAAACTCAAACTTAAAATGATGATGAAAAACTTAAATCTTTGGTTGGAAATATATACATGAAGTGTTATATAAACTCAACTATCAGCCCTCTCAATTATAAGATGAGTTTATGTCTTGATAACCTGGATCTTGGTTATATATTTCTCTGTACAATTTTTATTGGGATGCCTTGGAGGAGTTCAATTCCTGTTTGTCTAATAGCTTTTCATTGTTTCAATGAAACTCTCATCATTATCAAGGGTTTTTCAGAAAAGAGTTAAGTCTGATAGCCCTAGCATTAATGAACTAATCCAAAAATAGATTTAATCAGGCATGTGCACGCCACTGTTCATAAATAATGTCTCTCCATTGCTGAGTTGAAATAGATGTCTTTAATCTTGAACATGATTCTGTACATACACCTATGCTATATACTTTCCGGTGTCTCTCTTAAGTATCTGTATTGATGGCTTTAGTTATAATCAACTTCCTTAGAGTGGATTTAGACTTAATTAACAATGAATTGATCATTACAGACATCTGCTTCATAATGATGTGTTGGTCAAGGTTGAACCACATATAGGATGATGGTCCCAGATGATTATAATATAGCTTAAAAATTCCTGTTGTGAAATACTTACCATTGTGGTATAATTTCCTTACATTACTCAATACAATAACATAATGCACAGGTTTGTAGCCTAAGAGCAAAAGGCTATACCATATAGTCTGGGTGTGCAATATGCTATACCATCTAGGTTTATGTAAGTATACTCTATGAGATATGCACAGCAGTGAAATATCTTAATACTCATTTTTTTCAGAATATGTCCCTGTCATTAAGTGATGTATGACTACATATGGATTTTGAGCTTCTTAGAAAGGCGTAGTGTAAGTTGAAGTACTTTCATGGAGGATGTCACATTTTCCCATATGAAAATCACCATAGTCTAAAGCTCACAAAGAACCATTATTCAGATATTAATTAAATAAGAGAATTGCCTCTGTAAATATTGTCAAACAAGACTGAGTAACATCATCTGGATACTTGCATTGACGTTTGATTTTATTCTGTTTTCCATATCTAAGTGGAAATGTTTTATTCTATGTGAAACAGTGTTTTTATCAAGATTGTTTTGTCCTATCCAGTAATAAATATCTTGTATGAGACTCAATAAGAATCCTCCTTTATCAAGCCTCAGAAGATATTCCTGCTTTCAAACTTCCAGATACTTAAAATGGAAACAAAAAAATCCAAATATAATTTCTTTGATCATCTCTTTATTCATTAGTTGATCTGCTTCTTTATTCAGTGAACATTTATTGAGTACGTACTACATATAGAAAGGTACAGCACTTTGGGAGGCCGAAGGAGGAGCATCACAAGGTCAGGAGTTCGAGACCAGCCTGGCCAACATGGTGAAACCCCATCTTGACTAATGATACAAAATATTAGCCGGTTATGGTGGTGTGTGCCTGTCATCCCAGCTAATTGGGAGGCTGATGCAGGAGGATTGCTTGAACCTGGGAGGCAGAGGTTACCGTAAGCAGAAATCATGCCATTGCTCTCCAGGCTGGGTGACAGAGCGAAACTCCATCTTAAAAAAAAAAAAAGAAAAGTACAAAGATATAATTCAGAATTGTTATCTTCAAGTAGCTAAAGGCACTATACTGTGTAAAGACACAAGACATTAAATTATTGAGCCAAATATCTATGACTGAGAGCAGGGATAGGTACAGAACAGGCACTTAATAAATATTTGTGAAATGAGTGAACAAAGCACAATGTAAGGATGCTCGTGCATGCTGTGATAAAAGCACAGATGAGACAGGTTCCTTAATCCATAAGGAAGGAACCGAGATGAAGTATAGGAAAGACTAGGAAAAGGAGGAACTCAACCATCATACATTAAGTATGGGTTAGGAATTACAGGCATTGTGGTGTTGCCAGGACATCAAGTATGAACCAGAGATTGCCTAGAATTAAGGTGTGAAATTCAGGTGGGCACCATGTCATGGAGGTCCCAGTGATCAGAGATTGAGTTGAGTTTTACATATTTACCTAGATGATGATTGTTGGCTAGGCTTGTCTCCTTAGGAGGAATTCTTTCTTCTACACTGCATGGATACAAATATTAACATTCTTTTTAAATAAAAAAAGGGACAGTAAAGTATGAAAATTGCAGAGTACATCAAATTATCCAAAAAGAAGTTCCCTGTTCTTCCCTGAATTGGTGAACTTTGTCCACTTAATCAGGTTCCACTCTTTTTTTTTTTTTCTGTTTGACGGAGTCTCGCTCTGTCACCAGAGTAGAGTGCAGTGGCACAGTCTCAGCTTACTGCAACCTCCGTCTCCATGGTTCAAGCAATTCTGCCTCAGCCTCCTGAGTAACTGGGACTACAGATACATGTCACCACAACCCGCTACTTTTTGTATTTTTAGTACAGATGGGGTTTCACCATGTTGGCCAGACTGTTCTGGATCTCTTGATCTCATGATCCCCCTGCTTCAGCCTCCTAAAGTGTTGGGATCGCAGGTGTGAGCCACCGCACATGGCCAGGTTTCACTCTTGGTCACAGTTCTCTAGTGTTCATTATTTGTTTTATCTACCACTTGAGGTTTTTTCTCACTTCTCATTAGTAGCTTCTCAGACTTCATGTTTGTGTATTTTTAGCACAAGAGCCAAATATTTACAGTTGAGCAAGCCAGAGAAAATAACATAAAACGTTAATTCCAGAGAGGACACTGCAATAACAAGTCAGCCTTTTGTTAATTTCTTCTTCTTAGCAATACACTGATTTCCTGATGTAATCTCATCACGTTTTAATTATGTGAGCCTCCTCATCTGTGATCCCAAAGTGCTTTGCAGATATTTTATGTCAATTTGCAAATGAGCCATAGGTGCTCATTGTTATTTTATGAGCAAGGAAAGTTGTTGTCCTTCAAAAAGTGTGAACTTAGACACACTTCTTACTTGGTGCTGCAAGACCCTCCCACTCCCACACAATACCACTCTCTTGTTTGCAGCTGTGGGGACTGGTAACAGGTGTTGCTTTCTGATGCTTCTGCACATTGCATAGAGGAGATATAATAGCTCCCTCAACTTCTGCACTTCCCTGAGGAATGTGTACGTCTGTGGAAGGAGTACAAGCTGCTGGGAGCTCCGTTTCCCACTTTTTAGTAGCTGTATTTCATTAAATGCAGCTCAAAGTAAGGATGAACCTTCAGGAAATAGTTTGTTTATGGAAGATCTTGTAAGCCATGATAAGGAGTCTGTATTTTATCCTGAGGACATATGAAATAATTGGCATACATAGAAGAGTTAATATGATCAATTCGTTATTGAAAAATAGTAAGTTCCAGCTGCAATGAAGATAATGGACTGGAGTCCAGTAAGCCTGAAGGCATCTAGACCAGAGAAAAGGTTCTTAAAATAATCTAAGCTTGAAGGGATGGTGGTCTACATCAGAATAATACATTGCAGATAATTTTGAAAGTTATTTGAGGGGAAGATCTGGCAGGAGCAAGTGATTGATTGGATAAGTTTAAGAGAGAAAGGAATCAAAGATAATGTCTAATTGAAGTACTGGGCAACTGGGTCTGTCATTGAGATGGAGAGCAGAGGGAGAGGACCAGGTTATTGGGTAAAGGACATGAGTTTGTTTTAAAAAAATATTTTATATTACTCACAAAACAACAGCTTTGGCTTTTTCTCCAGCTAAAAATGTACTGCAATTATTTGAGGCGAGAAAACTTCTGTTCCATGTGTAGTTCCTCATCTAGATCTTTTCCTAGTTCATTCATTTAGATGTTGTGCTAAAATAGGGCCTGGCAGACTATGGCCTGTGGGCTAAATGTGCCCTGCTGTCTGGTTTTGTGTGGCTCACAAGTTAATAATGGTCTCTACATTTTCAAATGGTTGAGGAGAAAATGTTTTAAAGACTATTTCCTGACAAGTGGAACCTCTATAATATTTAAATTTCAGTTTTCATACATAAAATTGTGTTGGAACACCACGGTGCCCGTTCATGTGTATGTTTTACATGGCAGCTTGTGTGTGTCATAATCACAGAGTTGAATAGTTGTAGCAGGGACTTTATAGATTACAAAGCCTAACATTTATGCTAGTTGACCCTCTACAAAAATGTTTGCCAATCCTTACTCAATGATCATCTCATTCTCGAATTTGGTGATCCTAAATGTAAAACAAAATTCTTTTTACAAATGCAGTAGCATTCTAGTTGAGGGATCATGTACTTTTGGTTGGGTTTTCAGATTTATGAGCTGTGTCAGCCACCAGATGCTCCAGTGTAAAACTTATTAATGCATTTAATTACTATCGACTTTTTCTAATATTTATGATACCAGAGCAACATGAAAGTGTATTTCAGAAAAGATGTAGTTAATCCAGGTGGAAGAAAAAATTGAAATGGCATCTTAGATGGGTTTATCTTTATGCTAACATTAAAAAAAAATAGGAAATGCTTTCTCTGGGCTGTCTCAAGTTGCAGTATCATTAACAATACAGCAATATTTTATGTTACAGTAAACTTTATTAGAATGTGTTAGGTAGTGAGGTGATGCTGTGTGCTACATGGTAGCTATTATAGCTGAAATTGGTTTGCAGTCATGCTTCAGCCTATTTGCTTTTAGAAAAAAATAACTTTATCCAACCAACCATAGTAATAACTGTTTTTCAAGTAGCATCTCATACTATTTTCAGGATTATAAGTAAGGCTCGATACTATGAGACAGATTTTTCTACTGCATACAAGGCTAGGCACTTTTTCAGTTTTCTTAGGGTAATAGAAAATATTTCAAAGTATATTAGAAATGGATTTGTTTTCTTAATATGTATCCTCAGCCAATTAACAATAGCTGATCTAAAAAGCATTATCCTTTGATTTGGAAACACTTGGGTCCATTGACATCTATTTTAAAACATGGTATCTTTTGTTTCAGAGTTTCTTTGAGAGTTACTATCATATTTACATAATGGTCCTAATTAGAAGATGTCTATGAGTATTGGCCCTTTTGACCATGAAATAGTAAGTCTCACGTGGAAGCTATATAACTCCTAAATTCTTTTTGTTTATACTCATGATCAAATGTAGCAGCACTTTGGCCCATTGTTTTGATTCTTTTAGTCTTACCTATTCATTTATATTGAGATTTTAAATAAAATTAGAGCAACTAAGACATATTTGTGTTTATTCAAAAAGAACATGGATTAAAGTAGATACTGAGAAGCATTGGTGTATATTATATATGGGCTAATGATGGTTTCCTAATCCAAAACCCTTGCCATTTATGTTTCTGGTTCATTTCTCCAGTTCCTGTAATTGCCAACCCTTCTGTCCAGCATGACATATCTTTGCACATATGAATTAGCCTTGTAACCTTAACTCATGTAGGCTACTTGTGTTTTATGACTACTTTGAGTGATTCCCAAATGATAAACTCTATTGGCATTGGCTGAATAAATTCATGGAGCCTTGTATAGAGTATCCAAAACAATTGAGGATTATTTTATGACCACTATTCAGCCTTGGACATTTCCTGATTCTTGAATTATTAAGTACTGATGGTGTCGAAGACCCGGGTCATTCCTGAATTGCATTCTCTGGTTCTGAACTTTGCATTCTCTAGTTCTAAAATCATTCCTCTCCCCCTACTTTCATCCAATATATCCCTGTGTTTGACGTGGCTTTCCATTTTTATCTTTCTTTTCACAAGCCTTCCCAGTTTATGGTATGAAAGCAAGTTGAAATTAGAATATTACGTGAGATCTTCAAGAGTCAGGCATTAGACTTTGTGGAGTGCCTACCATGTACCACACTTTACAGAAGTTGAAGTTGAGTTTGGGTAAATCTCATAAGTAACTTTTAAGGAAAGTATGATTATTCCCAAATGGAGGAAAAGAAGCTCAAGGAGGCTGATGTTCTGATCGGCTAACAAATCTGGAGCCTGACTTCAACTTGGGTATGTTTGGCTTTAAAGCCTGTGGTTTTTCCATGTCACCTGCCTGTCTCCCTAAGAGAAAGATAATATATGGAAAAGAATAGAGAGGTGAGGAATAAACCTTGGAAAAATCACTCCTTAGAAGGTAGACTTAAACATCAATAACCAGGAAAGAAAACCCAAGATGGAGGCAAAGAGATGGCAAGAAAACGATATTTGTTATCTAAAAAGCCATGGGGTATGGGATTTCTAGGAGGAAAAAATTATCGCTGTGGTTGAATTGAGTGAAATGAGGCTTGAGAAAGGACCTAGCTCCTGGCTTAACAGGCATGTTTAATTGTGTCTCTTTTCTTCATTCATCTTGTTAATCTACAAGTATTCTCCCTGGAGACCCCCTAGTACTCTCTGCAAAGGAATAAAGACACACCCTCTCAAATATCAAGCATCTACCACTTTTCTAAATTCTGCCTCATGAGCTTGCTGTTCATGGAGTGTTTCGTTTCAGAACGAGTCTTGTAAAATAACGTTCTCTTTATTTACTATGCCAACTAACTAAAAGTAGAATTCCTACTTTTTCTAGACAGCATTTCTTTGAAGTTGATGTGTTTAGGTGCTATCTCAGGGAACCAGCACTGTAGCTGTTTACCACATTTCCTGAAGCAACCTTGTGCGAGGGCTAGAGAATTTTAACGAGTGTCTTGACTTTCTCTGTACCTGGTGATTAATGTGCTGGTAAAAACTTCATGAACCCTTAATCATTCATTGTAAACATATTGGATCCTCTGAAGCTAAAATCTTCAGCATTCATAATTAAGAGACAACAGAATAGGACCATGTAAATGTGAAAATGGCCTATGAGGAAATGGAATAAACTGTCTCATTTTCTTTAAGTTGTGAACACTTTAATTTTGAACAGAAGTATATTTTTCTTAGTTACAGAAATCAAGCATAAAATTATCCCTATTGTTAAGATGATAACGAAAGAAATTTTAAATGATAACTAGGTAATTTCAGGAAAACAAATTGTATCTCCTTATTAGTTACTGTCACTATTAGCTGTTCCCTCCCCTCCCCTAACATACATTGTCTTCTGCTTGAAAAGATAGATAGTTGTATCAGAATAGGGTTCCCTCTGAGGGTGCTGAGGAATAATCTGTTCTAGGATCTTGCAGCTTCTGGTGGGTTTGTGGGAAATTTCTGGTGTTCCCTGGCTTCTGCTCCATCATCCTACCCTCTGCCTTTATCTTCATGATATGGTTTGGCTCTGTCCCTACCCAAATCTTACCTTGAACTGTAATAATCTCCACATGTCAAGGGTGGGACCGGGTGGAGATAATTGAATCATGGGGGTGGCTTCCCCATCCTGTTCTCATGATAGTGAGTTCTCACAAGATCTGATGATTTTACAAGGGGTTTCCCCCTTTGCTTGGCTCTCATTGTCTTTCCTGCCACCCTGTGAAGAGGTGCCTTCTGCTCTGATTCTAAGTTTCCTGAGGCCTCCCCAGTCATGCAGAACTGTGAGTCAATTAAACCTCTTTCCTTTCTAAATTACCCAGTCTCAGGTATGTCTTTATTAGCAGCATGAGAATGGACTAATACACTTCATATGACATTCTCCCTCTATGTGTGTCTGTGTCCAACTTTCCCCTATTTTATAAAGGCACTAGTTATTATTGGATGAAGGGCCCACCCTACTCCACTATGACCTTATATTTAATTAACTGATTACATGTGGAGTGATGTATTTCCAAATAAGATCACATTCTGAGGTCCTGTGGGTTAGGATGTCAGCATATGAATTTTGGAGAGACAAAATTCAACCCTTAACAGATAATATAGTTTATTCTGTGTTAAGCAGATGACTCCAAAAATCTAGTGTCTTAAAACCACAAAGGTGTGTTTCTTTCATAAATTTCACTGGGCTTCTTGGTACTTCTTCATGTAGTAATGAGCCTTCATGTAGCAACTGCTTCCATGATCTCCAGGGTATGGGGAGACAGCTCTGAAAGGCCTAGGACCAGCACACAAAAAAGTTTGAACTAGAAAGTGATGCATGTCTTGCACTCAAATTTTATTGATTGAAATGTATCACATTCGTCACCTACATTCAAACAAGCAGAGCATTGCAATTCATCCTGTGTGACAAAAAAGAGGAGAACTCTTTTTTGATATTATTTAGAGATATTAATGAGAAAGAGTATACCTTCATCCATATATCTATAAATCAATATTAAAAACAAAAAACCTAGACATCCATTCCAAAGTCTTGACAAGATGTAGCTGTCCAGCTAAATAAGGTTGCTTTCCTAGGACTTGAAATGTTGAGCCATTAATTAGTTTTCTTTTCTGCCTCTCTCTCACTCAAGGAGAAATGAAAATGAAAGGTACATCTATATAAATAAAAGCTACTCTAGTTTACATTGTGGGGAATATTTATTGGATATACTATGGCAATTCCCATGTACAGATAACCATGGTACAAGGCTGTAAGAACATGTGTATGGGTCTTTCTCAGATCTAATTTATTTGTTTTGTCGAAAGGAGAATTTTAAAGGTAACACAATAGGACTGTGATCATACATATTGCTCAGGAGAGACACGATGATTCAGTAACTATCCATATTGTCTTTAACTAGAAGGAATTCGAGAGGAAATATCTTATTTAGTCCCCTCCTTGCAAAAATGTCCTCCCCAAGTATTCTTCACTATATCATCCTGTTTTATGTCCTTTGTAGCATTTAACACAGCCATTTTTTTATGTATTTGCTTGATTGTTTCTTGCTTTCTCTGTACTTTATGTAACATCTTCTTCCTCAACCCTTCATGTAAGTTCCCTTCCATGCCCAATATATTGCCTATCTCTATTCGTCACTGATAACTCCAGCATTAAGAAAAATATCTGCCTGATACTAAAGCAAATAATGAATAGATATAATAAGTATTGCTTTAAAAATAATGTCGTAATGGTGGAAGGTAGAAAATTGGGGAAAATGTTTGGTCACTGTTAAAGTCTAGGTAATGGAAACTAGACGCTTACAAGGTAAATATTTCTAACGTTCCGGAAACAACTTATTTTTCTTTCTTAGATTCCATGGTATGTATATTTCTCCTGAGATCTCTTGACAGCATAGTATTTATTATCAAATTATATTCATTTATCTTGTTTTCTGGAAAAAATATATTTTATGTTCAAAAATATATGCTATCTAGTCACAGCTGAGTAATTCCAGAGGGCCCATAATTTAAAACTTATCCTCACTGTATTTGTAGGGTACTTTGAGGTAAATGAATTTGTACAGAAGCCAGTAAGTAAAATGGTTCTTTCCTAAATTACCTTAAGTGGTGAATTTTGTTACTAATAACATTGTAATGGAGAAGTTCTGCATATAATTTTAAGGGAACACACTTTTATTAAAATCCTATTTTTTATTTTATTATGATTGCTTTTTGAGACAGGCCTTGCTCTGCTGCTCAGGCTAGAGTATAGTGGTGCCATCACAGCTCACTGCAGTCTCGACCTCCTGGACTCAAGGAATCCTCCCGCCTCTACCTTCTGAGTTGCTGATACAGGCACCTGCCACCACACCCAGCTAATTTTTTATTTTTTAAATTTTTTGTAGAGACAGGGTCTCGCTATCTTGTCCAGGTTGATCTCAAACTCCTGGCTTCAAGTAGACCCCTGCCTTGGCTTCCCAAAGTGCTGGGATTATAGGTGTGAGCCACCATGTCTAGCCTAAAATAATCCTTTTAAGGGAAGATCTGAGTTTTATTTGTTGTTTACAGTAAAAGACAAATGCTTTTTTTTTTTTTTTTTTTTGTTTTTTTTATAAAAATAGGTTTTTTGGATACAAGTTGTATTTGGTTACATGGATGAGCTCTTTATTTTTTTTTTTTTTGCTTATTTTGTAAAATTGTCAATTGTAACTGAAACAATTATAAAAAGATTCATTGATGGTCTAAGCTGACTTTAACAGTAGCCTTGTATTTGCAGTACAACACAAGGATCTCCATGCACTACTGCTTTTCTTACATAGATGAATTCAGAGAAATTATGGGTCTCAGGGTATTCTAAGCTGTAACTGTCAGTGTGTCTTCACTTTTAATGTAAAATTATGCTACAATGTCATTTTTATTTTAAATTTTTGTGCTCTCTATCCTCCCCTAATTTTTCATTTAGAAGCTGTTCTTGGCTATTATCTTAAAATTTCCCAATATAGTTAAGGTTCAAGCTTTATAATTTTAGAATTAGTGCTACTGGATTTTAATAAGGTATCAACACACTGTATTCTAGGTAGACGGCATCCCCTAAATTTGTGCCATGTGGTATCTAAAATTAGGTTTAAATGACCAAGAGTGTGAGAGGTAAACCACATTGAGTCTTCTAACCCAATGACATCTGTTCACATGTTAAGTTGCCCTTCTCAAGGAGAACTCTGTTCTGTTGGCTTCTAGCATGTGTGTTCAGCGTTAACCACCTTACAGTTGATTGTCTCCATTGTGGGGCTAAAATAATTTCTGGTGGCACATTTCTGACAGTGCAACATCTAGTTGGCGTCCATACAAAATTCTGTCTTTGCTTCCACTCATTTAAAGTCACTCTGACCAGTTTCTAGTTATGAACTGTTGTCGCTGTGATGGATTTCCTGCCCTTGAGAGGCTGTGGCAGCCAAGCTGATGTCATACTGTATTTTGTGTCTCTGTCTTTTGACTGGATAAATGGTCTTTAATTACTGCTGGTTCTTCAACCTTGGGGAAAACTCTGGCAGTATGATCGGTTTTTGTAGTTGACAGTTTGGAAATAGAGACACTTTTGCCATAATATTGTAAATTAAAGGCTTAAATTCATGTGCTTTTAAAATTAATTTTATATAATGAGGTTAGATTAAGAATTCCACAAACATTTAAATTTACTCAACAGATTTACTGCATTTAATATTGTGTTTAATGATGATGACAATTATTTAAACATTTTCTACATGATGAAATGCTATAAGGTAGCATTAATATACATTAATATTAGTAGGTTAATATGTAAGTTTTTCAGTGAAAAGAACTCTTAATGTATTGAAAAACATGTTGAAAAAAAAATAATTATCTAGAAGTGAAAGTGATGAGTCAATATTTCTCTGAAGTTTATGGCCAAAAAACACACTTTGGGACAAATATTGCATTAGTTTTTTTTTTCTATATTGATCAGACAAACAAAAGAACTAATATTACCCCTCTTATTGTGATATGTTCCACCTTTCTACAGTTTATTATTAGTGTTATATTCCTTACGCAGGCACAGTTTTGAGTAACAAGGTTTAAAAAGTAATTTATATGTTTCTTGCACGCCAATAATTATTACTGATTTCAACATAAAATGTGTATATAAACTTATGATGGAAACATGTTGCATAGAAAACTATATAAAATGAGGGTTCCGTCAGCTATTCCATTTTCATCTAGCATTGATAAGGAGTAAATGCTTAGTAAAACTTGATGAATGAATCTTGCAGTGATAGATTCAAAGTCGTATGTGTGTGTTTTGTTTTCATTTGATGAGTTTTTTGTTATTGTTCTCAAATTTTTTAATCTGTAAAATGTTAACACTAGTGCCACAAATTTTATTTTTATTAGAAGTTATAATAGTCTACATATTAAAAACTGGCAGAAACTAAGTTCTAGTTTTGGTCCTGCTACTAAAACAATTCAAGTAAGACATGAATTTAAGTATTATTGTATTTCTTTAACCAAATTATGTGGGAATCTGGTTTTCATAAGGGCAATGAGAATCAGCAATCAAGATTTTCCTTCTGAAATTTTAGATATGAAAAGCATCTAAAATTTCCCATCTTTGTAAAATTTTAAAATGCATTTACAAGTAAAGTATTACTCTTTTAAAAACTTAAATAATTTAGTTACAATAACTTTACAATTCATTGATTTCTTAAAGGTCAACTACATGCTGTTTCACTGTATAACTATGACACATAGTAGATTCAGTCTACCATTGTCTTCTGAGACAATATAGGGAACTTGTAAACCATAAGGAATCTCAAAAATCAGCTAGTTCGAGCAATATGTTTCATACTGAAGACACTAGGTCCCAGAGGAGTTTGATGATTTGCTCTGAGTCACACTTGTTAAAATCTAGATGTCTTCATTACCAGCCTATTGTTTCCAAAGTCAACATTCTCTCCTCTAATGCAATGGTGATTTTAAAAAGTCATTCATTTATAACCTCATACCATGCTTGTTTTATCTCTTCTTTACATTGTCCTCTTTACATTATCTCATTCTTCCATTCCCAAGGGCTGGGCACACAGTTGATACATCTATTTGTAGTTGAACTTAAATGGATTAACTGAAGGAACATAAGAAATTTATATGGTATCATATACATCAAGCATTTTATATCTCTTCCAACCCACAAGCCATGCCATCTTATGTAGATACTTTTGATGGAAAGAAAGAAAAATCAGGATAAATCCCTCAACAGCTGTCAATGTTAAATAATCCCTTAAAGTTGTGAAAGCCTTCATTTGCTTTTGGGAGTTGTGACATATGGTCAGAAATAGCTTGAAGTTTTATTATGTCATATCTATTGGATGAGATTCAAAATATACTTTAAGAAAGATTCCATCCTTCGTCATCCTTGAAAAGATCTTTCAGAACTCACAGAGCATATAGAAAGCAGACAGAGAATGATGATGTCCATTTGCCTAAAAATGACAGTCTCTAATCAGGATTGTGCACCTATCACAGCAAATTACCAGTTAAAAATGCAAATTTTTTACCGACACAGCACTTTTAAACACTGACATCTCACTGACCTCAAGAAGCCCTGGGTATAGTTAAGACTTGAATTACTCTTCCCCAAAATTACAAAAGAATTGGAAGGCAGATTTTTAAATCACATTTTTAAAAAGCGGCCATTCTTTCCTATGTTAAGAATTTAACCTTAAAGATGAAAAAGCTAAGAAACTGAAGTTTGCCAGTAGATTCTAACTTCTATAAAGGTTGGAGAGAAAAAAAAAATCCACTTAAATTTTGTAAAAATTGAAAAGAAAAACAAAGGAATGGAAAAGAAATGCCAAGAACATATAAATGAAAGAGCAAAAGAAAAACTTAAGTAAACCATTACAGTGAAGAGGTCACCTAACTTATTAAATTCTCCTGGATTCAAGCAGAAGTGATCAAGCCTACCGAGTATGTAGGAAGAAAAGAATCAAAGAGAAAATTCCACAAAGCCATTTCATTGGTCCTGGCAGTGTCTCTTCATCATCTGTGTCCTTCTTTTTCCCTTTCCTTGCCCTCTGCCCCACTTCTGCTCTACTTTCTTGCTATTTGCCTCCTAAGGCTTCAAAATACTGCTAAACACATTTCTAAAGCCTTCTCGACATAGGACAGTTTGTGTATGAATCATTTCATTTAAGAATTAGGGCAGTCTTTTTTGGTGAAAGTAGAATAAATTGTGCTCCAATTTCTAGGGCTTATGAAAAATACATTGTACCTCAACCTGAATATTACGTTGCGTAAATCCCTCTAGCCATCACATTTGGGGCAACTTTTAGATAAGGAATGAAATTACTTGTGGTATAATCTATAATTATTTTTGGCAAATACATGAATTTCTCCTATTTGGAATATGAACGTTTTATTAGGTAGTCACACAGTAGTTGGCCCATGTGGGTGCTTAATTGAAGAAAAGAAAGAAAGGATGTCTAAAGATCTGTGTTTCATGTACGTTTGCAAAAATGGCTGTCGCAGCTCATCTGCTAGACCAGACAACCAGGTGGATGTGACTTATATGAAATCTTTCCAGAGCTGGACATCTGGCTCTACAGTTACTCTGGTTTCAATCTGGATGTGAAGCACTGTTCTTAGTGTGATTCAAGTACCAGATCCCCTTAAAGAGTTCTTGTGTAGCCCAAGTCTCTGCTGTGTTTGAGAGTCATGGTTTGTTTTTTGACAGGAGACTTTCATCAGAGTCTACTGTAGACATCTCATTAGTAATTTTTAGCATGCCACTCTGTACCAATGTTGAGCTGTATCAGTTGAAATAGAGACCATGTTAAGACCTGAATGACAACCTCCTTAATTAACCTGAACCACATTCTGGAACACCTTTTGACATAATGTTGCCTTGTAAGTAAATGGCTCCACTTTTTTTTTTTCTTTTTTACTAACAGAGAAGCCATCATACAAAAACAGTTTTTTGTCTATCCTCAAGCACACCCGCCAGCTTGTTGTTGTTGTTGTTTTTCTGACTTACGGCCTTTGACTTGATTTATTTTCCACCCCGCTATTCTTTGCCTATGTAAGACCTCAAATTTCTGCTTATGCGTAATGATCCCTGACTTACTTATAAAAGCATATCTCTGAGGTATGACAGATTCAGTACCAGACCATGGCAATAAAGCAATTATCAAAATAAGTAAGTCTCACAAATTTTTTGGTTTCCCAGTACATAAAACTTATGTTTACACTATACTGTACTCTGTGGAGTGTGCGATAGCGTTGTATCTATAACCTGTGCATATCTTAATTTAAAAAATACTTTATTGCTAAAAAATACTAATGATCATCTGACCGTTTAGCAAGTCCTAATTTTTTTGTTAGTGCCATGTCTTGACTCCATGTTTATGGCTGCTAATTGATCAGGATAGTAGTTGCTGAAGGTTGGGGTGAGTGTGGCAATTTCCTTAAGTAAGACAACAGGGAAGTATGTTGCGTTGATTGACTCTTTCTTTAGTGACATATTTCCCTGTAGCATGTGATCCTATTTGGTAACATTGTGCCCACAGCAGAACTTCTCTCACAATTGAAGTCAGTTCTTTCAGACCTTGCTGCAGCTTTATCAACTTAGTTATGTAACATTCTAAATCTTTCGTTGTCATCTCAACGACAGTCACAGCATCTTCAGCAGGAGTCCACTCCATCTCAAGGAACTGACATTTTTGTTCAGCCATATCAAGTAACACCTCATTTGTTTGATCATGAGATTGCAGCAATTCAGTCTTATCTTCAGACTCCACTTCTATTTCTAGTTCTCTTGCTTGATCAAATCTCCAGTTATTTTCTCCATCAAATTCTTGAACCCCTCCAAGTGATCCATGAGGATTAGAATCAAATTCTTCCAAACAATTGTTAATATTGATATTTTGATTTCCTCTCATGGATCACAAATATTCCTTATGACATCTAGAATGGTGAATCCTTTCCAGGAGGTTTTCAATTGATTTTGGCCAGATCCACAGAGGAATCACTATCTATGGAAGTTATACCGTTATGAAATGTATTTCTTAAATAAGAGGATTTTGAAAGTTCAAATGACTCATTGATCCATGGGCTGCAGAATGGATACTGTGTTAGCAGGAATCAAAACAACATGAACCTCTCTGTACAACTCCATTAAACCTCTGGGATGACCAGGTGAATTGTCAATGAGCAGCAATATTTTGAAAAGAATCTATTTTTTTCTGAATAGTACATCTCAATGGTGAGCTTAAAATATTCAGTAAACCATGCTTTAAAACAGATATGCTGCCAACCAGGCTTGATTGTTTTGATTATGGAGCACCATCAGAGAACATTTCGTATAATTCTTAAGGTACCTATGATTTTTGAAACGGCAGATGAGCATTGGCTTCAACTTGAAGTCATCAGCTGCATTAACCTCTAAAAAGAAAGTCAGTGTGTCCTTTAAAGCTTTAAATTCAGCCACTTATTTTCTGCTTTTTAGCCATAAGAGTCCTACATGGCATCTTATTCCACCGGAAGGCTGTTTTATCTACATGGTAAATGTGTTTAGTGTAGCCACCTTCAATTAGTTTTTAAGCTAGACCATCCAGATAAACTTCTAGCAGTGTTCCATTAGCACCTGCTGCTTCACCTTGCACTGTTATTTTATGGAGAAAGCGTCTTTTCTTCAACCATATGAATCAACCTTTGCTAGATTCAGACTGGTTTGATCTTCTACATAGAGCTTTTCTGTTTTTGTCAGAAATTCAATGAACATATTGGGGGAGTATGTTCATTTCTGTGTTCCTTATATTCCATTCAGTTGGCCAATGTGTATTTCCTCCCACCAATTCTACACGGTCTTTATTAGTTTTACAGGAAAACTTAAAACTGGATAGTGTAATTTCTCCAACTGTGTTCTTTTTGTCTTTTCAACTTTTTTGGTAATTCTAGGTCTTTTGCCTTCCCATATAAATTTTAAAATCAGCTTGTCTATATTGACAAAAAATATTCCCACAGTTTTTCTTTTTTTTTTTTTTAATTGAAGTGGCCAAGATTACTCAGTACAATGTTCAGTCTTTCTTCATTAAATAACATTATAGGTATAGAGTTTTTGTGAACGCCATTTAACAGGTTAAGAATATTCATTTTTATTTCTAGTTTGCTGTAATAATTTTTAAAATCATTAATGAACATTGAACTTCTTCCAATTATTTTTCTGCATCAGTTGATAAAATACAGGATTTCTTTTCAGTCTGTTAATATAATGACTCTTATAGCTTGATTTTCAAATATTGGTCTGGCCTTGCATTACCTAGATACATTCCCCTTAGTTGTGGATTTTATCCTTTTTATGTATTGTTGGATTCAATTTGCAAATATGTTTTTGAGGATTTTTACACCTCTGTAAATGAGGGAAATTAGAATATAGTTTACTTTCTTGTTTTTCTTTTTCTTTGGTACTGTTTTTCTCTGGACTTGATATCAGGGTAATTCTCTTCTCTCTTCTTTTTTTTTCTGAAATAAATTGTGTAAAATTGGTATTATTTTTTCTTTAATGTTTAGTAGAATTTGCCAATTAAACTATGTAGAACTTGAGATTTCTTTTCCAAAATTTTATTTTTTCAAAATCAGTTTCTTATAGTATTTATAGGAGCATAAATGTTATCTCTTTCATCGTCAGTCATTTTTGTAATTTGCAGATTTAGAGGAATTGGTCCTTTTCAACTAAAGTGTTGGAATTATGTTCATAGAGTTGATCATATATTGCCTTATTATCCATTTAATGTATATATGGTATATAATAATATGTTCTCTTTGTTTCTTTTCATTGGCGATCTGTGCCTTCCAAAGGTTTGCCAATTTTGTTGATTTTTTCAAATTCAGTTTTTGTCGTTACTGATATTCTCAATTGCTTTTGATTTTTCAATTCCATTGATTTTTGGCTTCTCTTATTCTTATTTTCTTGCTTCTACTTGCTTCATGTTAATTTTGCTCTTTTTGTTCTAGCTAGTTAAGGTGGAAATTTTGAGGTGTTTCTTCTTTTCTAAGCATTTAATGCTGTGAATCTTCTATATTTAGCTCCATTTCATAAACTCTGTCACTGTATTTTCATTCAGTATAAAATATTTTATAATTTATCTTGAAATTTTCTTTTTGACCTATATATTATTTAGAAGTGTGTTGTTACTTTTCAAGTATTTAATGTGAATTTTACTGTTAATGTCTTCTGATTTAATTCATTTACAGAGAACATGTTATGTATGGTTTTAATGACTTCAAGTGCATTGTTGTTAGTTTTATGATCCAGGATATAGTCTATCCTGGGGAACATTCTAGGTGCATGTGAGTAGAATGTATATTCTGCTGTTGTTGGGCAGAGTAACCTATAAATGTCAATTAGATTTAGTTGACTTATGGAAATTTTCAGTTCTTCTCAGTTCTTGTTGGCTCTCTGTCTGTGTGTTCTATCTGTTACCAAGAGAGAAGTATTGAAGTCCTACACTATATTTGTAGCTTTGTCTATTTCTATTTTCAGCATTGTTGGATTTAGATTTATGGATTTAGCTCTGATTTTCATGCATACACAATTAAGATGGTTATGTCTTCTTGGCGACTTGACCATAGTGAAATGGTATCTTTTTAATGTACTTTCCTGTGCAATCGAGATTTTTTTTTCTGTTCTTTATATGCTGAGTAATTTTTTATTTTATCTTGGACATTTTATTGGCACCAATCTTTGGGATGTTATTTTTCTGGCCGGAAACCTGTGGCTGCTGGTGCCTTTGTCCAAGTTTTGCTAGGACCCACTGGGCTCGTTCTGCCCTCTTGGCCTAGCAGGCTGCACTCAGCTTGTGCTACTGAGCTGGATCTCATGCTTCCAAGGGAGACTGTGAATCGTGGAGGTGAGGAGTGGTGAGGGGTATGTGAGCAAGTGTGGGGTCAGGCCACTGTGCTGTCAGACATGCCGGCTGCTGCAGTGGGGTGGGCAGCTCCAGGTGCCGGCATAGGTGCCAGCTCTGCAAGAGGCTGCGGCTGGACCAGGCACACTGTAAGCAGCTTCTCTGGCTGGCAGTGGAAAAATGTGGGGGCACCTGGAAGCTTGGAGATGCCAGAAACTGTAGGGCCCCAAAGAGGGAGTCACAGGCATGGCCTGGCATGTGAAGCTCCCAGGTTTGGGCTCCTGGAAGGTCCACAGCTCTCCTCTCCTCTCTGCAATGTGGTGAGCAAGGAGCATGTTTCAGCCCTGTTTGTGTTACGGCTCTTTTAGCCTTGCCATTCGGTGGGTCCGAGCTCGTGTCCTACAACCAGGAAGAATGAGGTATACAGACAAGTGAAGGGAGAACAAGATAAAGAGAAGTTTTATTGAGTGATAGAACAGCTCAGTCTCCCACAGGAGGAAGCTCTTTAACTCCTAGCAGACAGGGTAGCTCCTCTCTGCAGACAGGTTTTCCCATGCATTCACTTGCAGAAGAGAGGCTAGTTCCTCTCTATAGCTAGTCGTCTCATTGTCTGCTTAGCTCTGGCTGAGCCCGGGGCTTTTAGAGTCCTCAAGGAAGTATGCACCAATTGGTCCATGGTGGCCATTGGTGAGTCCAGAAAAGGCACCTCAATTCCCACTTCAGTCTGTAGGACTGGCAGCCTGGCCTGAAGGTGGGACCTCACCAGGGTCCCACACCATTTTGTTCAGGAGCCTGACTGCCTCCTGCTTCTATCCATAGGCCCAGACTACTCTCACCAAGGGATGCTTACAGGCCAGTGCCGAGCTGCTCCAAGCCTCCATTGACTCCCCCACCCATTCTTTGATGCCCAAAGATGGAGCAGGCCGAGGTGGCAAGGGAATGATGTGTTAGCATTGCTCTGAGTGTGCACACACCTGACTGGGCTCTGACAGCACTTATACTTGGCCCCAAACTCACTACAAGATCAGAGCAGGCACTGGGAATGGGGAAAGGTTAGGAAGTGAGAGCAGGCACCACCAAGCCTGCAGGGGCATGGGGGCCTTTCCATGTCCTTGAGGGTGCAGAATCCAGAGAGGCCTGGTACCTGCACATGGAAGGGTGGGGCTCCTGCCCACTTAGTGGAGCATGCAGGCAGCCCCAGCCATGCCTCCTCACAACCTGAGTTGAGGGCTCCGGGTCCTCACTGGGTCCCTATCTGTCCACCCCTCTGTGCCTGACCATGCTGCTACCCCACTGGCAGGTGGCTTGGCCTGTCCCTATCATGGTGGCTCCATGGAGTGTGGCACCATCCCAGGCCCAGCTCTACCTCCTCCCTGTGTCCTTCCCACAGCAGTGTCAGGCAAGAGTGGCGACACAGGGTCGAATCCCAGGCCACTGATTTTGTAGCTCTGAGCCTTTGGTAGGTCTCACCTGGCTGTGTGAGGGTGGGGGTGGTGCATTTGGCTGTGCAGTCAGCTGCCTTGGGTATGTGGGGCACAGGGTCCCACCACTGCCACTGCTGCTGCTTCAGTCACTCCTGCTGCCATTGCTCACATCTGCCTGCTGCAGCCAGCGCCGAGGCAGCAGCTGTTCTGGATGGCCTGCAGCTGCCATCATTATTACATGAGACTGTGGGTCTTATTTAAATGCTGTGGAAACTGTTGATATTTATGTTTTTACTGGTCAGTTCAGCTCGTTAGGTTTAGGGCACAGCTTTCAATCTGCTTTCTGTAGGTTGTAGTTCTGATGTCAGATAAGTTTTTAAGACTTCACAGTGTTACTTGGATCTGTTTCTTGTGTGTACCTTCCAGGGGCCAGCTTGGATCCTGGGTGGTGGGCTATCTGTGGATTCGCTTCTCCAGGTTTTCAGTGTGCTGAATAGGATCAAGTCTACACATATGCAGCTGTAGATGAGCCCAGGTGCTTATAAAAAAGTTTGTGATTACTTTCTCAAGATTTTCTCTACCATTATTCTCCATAATTTTTTAGTTGTCTGAGCTTTCTTTTCCCCCCAAGCAGAGTGCTGAGACTTTAGTGACCACTCTCTACCATGACCTTCTGTGGCTGTGCCAGCACCCAGGGCCAAGTGTTGGGAGGGCAGAGAAAAAACAAACAAATGAAGTTGGTTCCACCTTCTTGGAACCCCATTGTGTGGAGTTCAGCCTGCTAGAGGGAAAAAGTTCAAACTCACCATTGGATTAGTAGTGTTTTGAATTCTGGTCTTCTTCTCTACTCTTCAGTATACTGTTGACTTTTCAGTCTTCAAATAGCTGGCCCTTGTAGTCTCTCTGGGTTTTGTAGCTGTATCCAGTGAGAGTCATGGTGGAGGGTGATCACTCCCAACTAATCTGGTGTCGGAACTTTCATTCCATTTTTTTAAAGTCTTCATCATAATGAGATTGTTTCATCAGTGAGATTTAAATTAACACTTAGTGCCAGGCATGGTGGCTCATGCTCATAATGTCAACAACTCAGGAGGCTGAGGCAGGAGGATTGCTGGAGGTCAGGAGTTCAAGACCAGCCTGTTCAATATTGCAAGACTCTAAAAAATAAAATAATTCAGCAACTGTAATGGCATGTGCCTGTAACTCCAGCTACTCAGGAGGCTGTGGCCAGAGGATTGATTGATTCTAGGAGTTCACGACTACACTAAGCTATGATCATGTCACTACACTCCAGCCTGGGTGAAAGAGTGAGACCTGAATCCTTAGATAAAAACACACACACACACACACACACACACACAACAGAGCAAACACTATGATGATTGAAATATGTCAGAATGCAAAAGAAAGAACACCTCTATTTAAAACTTTAAATTTGGAGAATCGATGAGAGACAATTGCTTGCATTTCTTATAGACTGTTCGAAATTGTTAATGTTAATTACTTAAAGTGATTTTATTACACTGTAGAGTAAAAAAACAACTTTATTGCTGAATGAAACTGTATAGATAATAATTATGTTTCATTTGTATTTCAATACTCTGGCCTAGAATCAGTGTTTTTTTCTATTTTCTATAGAAAATAATAAAACTTTATTTCTCTGAAACTGTACAAAGATGATGACCTTTGAGTTGGATGCACAGTCAGATGTTTTGCTTTTAAACCATATATGCAAAAAGGGGCAACGATCTATATGGCTTTAGCAAGGGAAAATAACCTGTTGAACTATTTCTTTCATGATATGTTCAAGAGAGTACTTAGGGAGAAAGAGATTAATTCATTTTTAATGCTAGGAAAATACAGTCATTAAAAAGCAGATAATATAAAATGCCAGAAATGCTTTTAACATTATAAGAAGTGCACTTCTTTCTGAAATAGCTTGCTACTTTTGGAGATCCAGATAGGCTGAGATATTAAATATTAAAATAGAGGTTGCTTTTTAAAATGCAGTGTTTCTTATCAGAAAAAAACATTTGAACAAGCATTTCTGTTGTATAATTCATGATACTGCTAATAAGATAGTCTAGGAGAATTATTTGTTATGCTTTTGAGAATGACTGGGATTCTTTTATGAAAGAATATTCCCTTGTTCATGTCCTCTTAAATATATATGAGTACTGTTAAACTATATGGGATAGTCACCTGGCTGATGTTTTCATATCAGTATGGTTCCCTATATTTTATGGGAAAAATCCATCCAAGTAAGAATATGAATGTGAATTTTGCTACCTTCAATAGTATAGTAAATCAGTGGTACATTTTAAACCATTGATGTAGCAGGAAAATAAGCTTTGGAAGGATGTCCCTCTGAACATTTTTATTCTGATTTTTTGCAGTAGAAATGAATATGACTTGCCATTCTTGTGTATATATATACACAGGAATAGCAAAATATATATACCCCCTATATATATATATATATATATATATATATATACATATATATATATATATACACACATATACATATACACATATAATGTGTCTGTGTGTTTGTGCTACTAAATTGCTATTATGTGTGTGTGCGTGTGTGTGTATATATATAGTGTGTCTGTGTGTTTGTGTAACTAAATAATGTAAATGTAGCCACTGCTCTTCAAAAGAATGCTCTTCTCTTGACTTGTCTCCAGTCATAATCATCCATTGGCATGTGAGTGGCTTTTAATGGTAGGAAAAAGCAATGAAAAGTTGACCAACCTCTTTCAAGTAACAGCCCAACTGCATTGTTCTGTGTGCCACCTCTGTCCATCAATAGACACTACTTAACATAAATGTTATCCATAAGTTTTTGCTACATCATGCTTGAATTATTTGGGTGGGTAGAGCTCTTAATACATAATTGTTAATTACTGTGATTTTTAAACTTTCTACATTTCTTTAACTAAATAGCTAGCCTGTAAAAAGTAGAAGTAATTTTTCAAGGCATGTGGGCTAGTGCCTTTGCTTTACCATCTCCTGCCCTTAAAACTATTTATCCAATACTGAATGACTGTTTTTAAAGATGGCAGACCTTTTTTTTCGGTTTCGTATTTTGTAAATAAAATATGGGGGTGTATAAACATGATTAAAATGCACAATATACAAATATCAATATGTGACTATGAAACATGATTATTTTCTTGAAGCCTATTCCAATAATTTAGGGAAAAAATTTTAAATCTAAACATTTTCCTGTTAACATTATGTTAAAACCCACTTAATAAAATTATGTTATAATCCACTTTCTAAATAAGCTGATATCAATGTTCATTGTTTTATATAGGTGTAAGAACCACATGTAGATATTATGAGGAAAGTTTTGATGAAAAATACCTCATTTTTTTCTCTGACTAGTTATAAATATTTTTAAAGAATGGGTGGTCCATTCCTAGTGGTTTCATATTTAACACTATTTATATTTAAAATTTTGTTATTTATGAAAAACAAAATTGATATTTTAGAGTATTCCAGATTTTACAATATTAATCTAACTTAGGGGGAAAAAAAGTTTTCGCAAATTCATAGAATTAAAGACAATTTTTGTTAATTCAAATTGTGTACTTACCTGAACTCTTAAAGCATATCAACTGTTATTTCCATCAATGGGAGAAAGAAAGATTCTGCTTGGCTTTATGTATGTTAGAGCTGCCTTCAGTTGCTAGAGGCATTGCTCTAGACTTTTTCTTTTGCAGCTTTCCTCCGGTTTGGGCTGATAGTAACATTTTTAAGTATATTGAAACAAGTTTCCATGCTTCCAAAGAAAACTGAAGAGAATGATCGGATTAGTAAGATCTTGAAATAGATTAGAGAACTGTCAAAACTCAGTTAATTTAACTATCATAAGCAAACAGTTCACAAGGAAATCGTTTATTTTCTTTAAAAAAGAAGGACGTAATCAGAGACATATTTGGAAATGTGCAGATAATTTATGGAACTGTGATTTGGTACCCTTTTAAGGGTAATTCTCCTATATTGAGCTAAGAGTGCACATATAAGTAAAATCTGACTGCATAAAATTATTTTTTTCTCCAAGGAGGCTAATATTTGAGAGTTCCCTTAATTACTGCTTCCTTAACTATTTGTTTCTTATGCGCAGAGTGAGTACAGACTTAACAGCAGGTGTTCTTTTTAATATAAGAGCAAATGTATCAAGCCTTTTAATCCTAACATAGTACCGTATATAAGCTGCTTATTTAGAGTTATGAATATATAAGATATTTAGTGGTACTTGCATTATCTTTTTGTACTTCTCTTATTACATCTTTTTAAATGGAGGTTTTTAGAGTAGCTTGAGCTTGGTCTTTGGGCATTTTGGGGACATTTATTATGAGATGGCTAGTGGGAAGGATTAAACCTGGTCAAGAAATGATTTCTCTCTTTAGAAAATTCAGCCTGGAAATCATAGATAAAACTAAAAATGTTAGATGCCCAGGCTTAGCGTTTTAATCTCTTATTTATAATGTAGTTCTAGTCTCCAGTGAAAATAGTTGTCAATAAGACATGGCCCAGGTCTTACAGGCAATTGTTCAGTTCTTCTCTTTAGGCCGAATAATGCCTAAGTGTACTTGAGAAGTACAGTTGAATAAATGACTATCTGAAATCTCCATTTACAAATTGATCTGATACAGAGTAGATTTCTCAGAATGTCTTTACCAGAGAGTAGAGTTTCTCGTGAACTGTACCTGTGTAAATGCCACCCTAACATCAACAAGTGTTACCAACGCAGGTATAGTTTACCAGAAAACATTCCTGAAATTATCATGATTATATAAGTAAATTCTGGAAGTGAGGTGTAGTTGTTTCAAATATATCCTCCTTCTTCAGAGTATTTATCTGAATCTTCTGGATCCATAGCACATGAAGCAGAATTTCAGAGTGAGATCACCTGGTTTTGGCTATGGGACCAATCTGATAATTGTTATGGCAGTGATGATGTGAGGACATGTGACTAGTAAAACTTAGGGAAATCATGTTTCATCCCTATGAAATGGTCCAGAATATTATATGTCTCTATGAAATGTACCAGAACTTTGGAAGAGAACCTTCCAAACTTACCAAAACTACACATCCTAACCTATTCTACTGGTCCTTTAAAGGACAAATAATACTGTCAGAAGTAATCTTGGAAATACCTCTAAAGACTACCATATCATAGGCATGTTGGACCTTTTAAGAGAGAGGGAGATATTTACAAAGTCCTATAGCTGGCTACATGGGTGTTATCGAAAATGAAATTTTCCTTGCAGACTGTAGCTTAAACTACTGGAGTGAACAAGCCATAAAAAAATTGTTTGCTTGGAGGCTAGTTGAACCAGATAACATCTAGACGTTGAAGGACAGGCCTTGCAACCAGAATAAACATACATCTTTTTAAAAAGGAGCATACCTGCTTGGAAGATGGTTGAATACCATTATGTGTCAGGAAACTGTTACCAATTCAAAAAATGTGAATTTAGCTGTCCATGGATAGTACCTATGAAGGAACTAAGAACCAGGATGGAAAAACTATAGATTTAAATTTGAAGGGTAAGCTCGATTTGACAGTTGTACAAGTATAAAAGTTCTGAGCTTGGAAGCAAATTTATAAGCAAAAAGGCTGAGTAACATCAAGCATGATAGATGTTTTGAAATATTCATAGGGAAAGCATAAAAGCAGGATCATATGCAGCTACAGAAGACACAAACAAGATCTGAGAAATTCAAGTTAGGAGAACTATCTAACAGTTATCACTGTTCAACATTGGATGAAGGGCTGGATGCAGTGGTTCATGCCTATAATCCTAGCACTTTGGGAGACCAAGGTGGGCAGATCACCTGAGGTCAGGAGTTCGAGACTAGGCAGACCAACAAGGAGAGACCCCCCCCCCATCTCTACTATAAATACAAAAATTAACCAGGCATGGTGGCACGTGCCTGAATCCCAGCTAAGGTGGAGGTAGAACAATCTCTTGAACCCAGGAGGCAGAGGTAGCAGTGAGCTGAGATCATGCCATTGCATTCCAGCCTGGGTGACAGAGGAAGACTCCAACTCAAAATTAAATTAAATTAAATTGAATTGAATTAAATTAAATTAAATTAAAGTGGGATGAAGAATCCCATAAGACAAAGAGTTCTCCATTGGCGAGTAAACTCTTGCATCACTGGGAAGTTGGGGAGGGACAGTTAGTGTCAAAATGTAGAATATTTAATTCAGAAAACATTTATTGATCATCTACTTTGTACTCTAATCTACATTACCTTTAGGACCACTTGCCGTCAGCAGTTTTGTGATTTGGGGATCATTATAAGGGAGAGCTCATGTGAAAGGCTGAAACTTCAATGAGTAATTATCATACAGTGGAGTCTTCTGCATTACAACGATGATTTATTTCTCATGGAGAGTGAGACAGTTACAGCCATGACCATACCTCTATGATTTAATTTATTCCGGAAACAAATAAATGAGATACGCACATAAAGGGGAATCTGTGAACTCATTGCTGGGAAATGAACTTTACAACAAAGGCAAGATAAGAGTTGCATTTTAGAAACATTGATAAGTGAATGTCAAATCACACATTTCTTATGAGACAATTTGGTTACTTTGGCAACATAGACATTATTCTTTATCTCTGATAAGCAGCGTTTCTTTCATTCCCACCTGTGGCTTTTGTCTCTGTGTCTCCAAGGAACCTTAATGCTTAAATGAAAACTAGTTAACATTTTAAAGTGTAATATACACACTGATTTAGGGGAAGTATGTTTCTTTAATATTGTTCTCAGTGCATTGTAGAAAAACATCCTGGTGATTCTTTTACTTACACTTCTTTCAGTGGTAACCATTTGAAATTAAAAAGTCTTAGTTCTATTTCTGTTTTCAAGTGGTTGAAATAGATGAAATATAGCTTGATACTATAAACAGAAGTTTTGCAACAGAATTATTTATTTTGCTATTTTGTGAGCCTAAAAACCAGGTATGGGGACAAGAACGTGTGATTTTTGAAAAAATAACAGCTTTGTCAAGATATGATTCACACACAATAAAGTTCATCATCTTAACTATACAGTACTGTGGCTTTAGTATATTCATAACGCTGTGCTTTGATCACTGCTATCTAATTCCAGAACATATTAATATCACTTCCAAAGAAACCCCATATCCACTGGAGGTCACTCCCCATTGACCTGGTTCCCTATCCCTTGGCAACTACTAATCTACCTTCTGTCTCTATGTATTTGTCTATTCTGCACATTTCATATAAATGCACATTTTTTTTACTTAACATAATATGTTCAAGTTTCATCTATGCTGTAGCACATGGAAGAACACCATTCCTTTTTATTGCCTAATAGTGAACATGCCACTTTTTATCTGTTCATCATCGGATAGACATTTGAGTTGTTTCTGCTCTTTGCATATTATGATTAATGCTACTATGAACATTTGTTTACATGTTTTTATGTGAGGGACATATGTCTTCATTTTTGCTGGGTGAATACCTAGGAGTGGATAATATGGTAATTCTATATTTGACTGTTTGAGATAAATCCAGATTGTTTCCCAAAGCATTTGTGGCATTTTTCAATGCTACTAGCAACATATGAGGGTTCCAATTCTCCACATCCTCAACAATACTTGCAATTTGGCCCTTTGATTATAGACATCACAGTGGTTCTAAAGTGATATCTCATTGTGGTTTTGGTTTGTATTTTCCTGATGGCTGATGATTTTGAGCAGTAGCTCTTTGTAGGAGCTAACTGATTGTATATCTCTTTTGAAATGTCTGTTCAGATCTCTTGCTCATTTTTAAATTAGGCGATTCATTTTTTTATTGTTATGTTGTAAGGAGTATTTATATATTTGGAAAATGAACCCTTTATATAATTTGTAAATATTTTCTCCCATTTTGTGTGTTATCTTTTCACTTTCTTTTTTTATTGCATTTTAGGTTTTGGGGTACATGTGAAGAACATGCAAGATTTCACTTTCTTGATGGTGTCCTTTGATGCTCAAAATTTTTAAAATTTTGATGAAGTCTTGGATTTATCTTTTTTTTCTTTTGTCACTTGTGTGTTTAGTGTTATAGCTAAGAATCCAAGATCATGAATCTTTAATCTTAGGTTTTCTTATATGAGTTTTTATAGTTTTAGCTCTACATTTAGGTCTCGGATCCTACAATATTATTTTTTGGTGATAATTTTTGTATATTTTGTGAAGCAGGGATCCAACTTCATTCTTTTGTATGTGGATATTGTTGTGTCAGAATCATTTGTTGAATACACTGTGATTTTCTCCACTGAATGGCCATGCCACCCTTGGCCATATGGACAAGGACTTATTTCTGGACTCTAAACTCTATTCTGTTATCTTCTGTTTATCCTCATGCTAATAGTACATTGTCTTAGTTACTGATGTTTTGTATTAAGAATTAAAATAGAAAAGTGTATCCTGAAAATTTGGTCTTCTTTTACACGATCAGTTTGACTACTTGCATTCCTTTGCATTTCCAAATGAATTTTAGAATGAGCTTGTCAATTTTTGCGAAGGACAGCTGGAATTTTTGACAGAAATTTTATTCAATCTTTGGATCAATATTGGAGTGTTGCCACCTTAGCACTATTAAGTCTTGTGATCCATGAATATGATATGTCTTTTCACTTATTTAGGTCTTTAATTTAGTTCAATAATATTTTGTAATTTTCAGCATACACCTGTTACACTTACTCTGTTACATTTATTCCTAAATATTTTTCCTTAATTTTGTTTTCAGGTTGTTCATGGTTAGTGTATAGAAATACAAGTGCTTCTGTTTACAATAGCAAAGACTTGGAACCAACCCAGATGCCCATCAATGATAGACTGGATAAAGAAAATGTGGCACATATACACCATGGAATACTATGCAGCCATAAAAATGGATGAGTTCATGTCCTTTGCAGGGACATGGATAAAGCTGGAAACTATCATTCTCAGCAAACTGACACAAAAACAGAAAACCAAACACCACACGTTCTCACTCCTAAGTGGGTGTTGAACAATGAGAACACATGGACACAGGGAGGGGAACATCACACACTGGGGTCTGTTGGGGGCTGGGGGACTAGGGAAGGAAGAGCAGGGGGTGGGAAGAATAGGGAGGGATAACATTAAGAGAAATACCTAATGTAGGTGATGGGGAGATGGAGGCAGCAAACTACTATGGCAGGTGTATACCTACGTAAAAATCCTGCAAGATCTGCACATGTACCCCCAGAACTTAAAGTAAAATTTTTTAAAAAATTACTAAAAAAATAAAAAATGTTAAAAAAATAAAAATAAAATAGCCATTCTAGAAAATAAAAAAAGAGTGCTTTTCTTCTGTCAATGTGGTATCCTCCAGCCTTGCTAAACTCATTTATTAATTATGTTATTAATGAATTTTAAAGATTTTTTTATATACAAGATTATACAACTCTGAATATTCCTTTCCCACCTGAATGCTTTTTATTTCTTTTCCTTGCTTAATTGCCCTTCTGAGAGTCTAATTAAAAATAAGAATTAATTCACCAAAGATAAAATGCCAACTAATGCGTTGTTTCTCCTACATTTTACTACAGTTAATTTGAGAATCTGTTCATAGAGGATCCTAATATATAACACAATGCAGTTTATATTAATCAAATCAAAAGTAATCTATCACAAAGAAATAAAGTTAAATCTAGAGGCATATTAGTTGCTTTCTACTTAATTCATAGGCCTAAATTAATGGCTAAGAAATATCTTGCTCAGGAATAGAAAGCAAAACCACAGAAAATTAAAGAAACAAAACTACCAGGTGACACGGAATGTTTGAAATATGCTGAGATTCATATATTTTATACTTTATTATAGGAAATTATAGACCCCCAAACTGAGATGTATGAATCACAGAGTTGTGCAGCAAGTGTGTTTGTAATAATCAGAGAATTTCTTTTTATTTTTGCTCAATTTAAATTATAGAGGCTTTCTAAATCTATTTAAGATGCCTTTGTCATATGCATTTTAAAATCATGCTTTGTTGTCACTAAGAAATTCTGCTAGTGTTTTAGAATTCAAAAGTGCATAGCAGGTTTTCCTTAGGAGGCCACAGATATGACCAAGAGCCTAAGGAATTGGCTAAGTGATACCCATGACAGACAGGCACTCATCCTGATAGCCAGTTGGAGATTTTCAGACATTAATCGCTTCATACATGTTAGAATACTGGCAATCGTTTTATTAAATATTTCTTTAATGCGTAATCTTCATTTTCATTTTAGCAAGGGTATTGAAACATATGTATAGTTTGATTTATCATAATTAAATCTTCGAGTCCCACCTTTCACCAATGTATTGTTTTATTAGAAATTGGACAAAAACTTTAGGCTCTTAAGTCAATATACTGTTTTAAGAAATCACTGTGCTTTTCTAGTTAACTGATATGATCACTATTGTGAAACATATCAGTCAATAACTATATAAAAATGGTACCTTAAACTAGGAAAGTAGTAACTGGTTTGATGTAATTTATGTTGTAAAAAGTAAATCGTGAGTTATATAGAAATTAGAATGTTAATTTTCTAATTTTTACCAATATCTGATAATTTCTATCCATACATTCATCTATCAAATTATATATAAGAAATTTTTAATAATAAACTTCTAATTTATTTGCACGCTTTTATGCTATCCTGGAATAATTCTAACTTGAAATTATGATATGTTAAAATTAAATTAGAATTCCCTGATTTGTTAACATATGTGTTTGTAGTATAATTCAGTAATAAAAAGAGCCATAAAATAATGTTTGGTCATATATGGTTTTATGTTTTAATGAATCATTTGATGATAAGAATGCAGCTCATGGTAGAAACAATGTTTCTCAATGGTGGCTGCATTGTGCAATTGGACCACAGAGGGTTGTTTGAATTGTCAGTGTGACTAAAATCATATTAGACCACATTTCTCCCTAACATAGCTAATGCTGGAATCACTTATATGGAAATTAGTTGCATAATATGTGCACTGTATTTGAATGTCACAAGGCTTACTTGTGTAGAAAGGAGAATACTCAACCAAGGTGTATTCTTTACAGTTGGTTTTGAATTATTTAACTGCTTTCCTTGTTTAGACTCTTATAGCAAATTGGTTTTAACTTAATCCTGGAAAAAGATGCACTTTTGTACAAAAAAAGCATTAAAATTTTGTAAATATTTCAGAAAATGCGGTGCTTATGGATTCAGGGTGTGTTGTATCCTTCACCATCAGAAATGTTTTTGCTGGTTATTCTCTCACTACTTAATGTAAAATGTAGTTCCTTCTGTACATCATCATCCTTGTTTTAATAACAGATATCATTTTTCCATAGGATATCTTCATCACTTTAGGAAGTGAAACTGCTTTTAGTTCTCTACGAATCTATAATTAATTGCTGTCAAACAGACACCGCAGGTAAAGCAAGTATGTCAGTACACCTTATGCAAATTGTCTGACTGGCATTTGTTTGTAATCTCACAGAAATCAATTTGACAAAAGGCTGTATATTCTGAAAAAACTTTCTCTCTAATTCTGAGTATACCATGACTATCTTTGGGAAATATTAAAATTTTCTGCTTAGAATGATATACTCTTAAGTTTTTCTATGTTAAGATAATATTTCCTTGCATATTATCATAGTCATTTTCTCTTTTTTGCAGGTTTATATTGCTAGTTATATTTTTTGGAATTACCATTGTATTTAAAAATACATTTGAATCTTTGCCTTTGAAAACGAAGTCAAACTTGAAATATTACTTAATTTCTTGTAGCCTATTTAATTGAATGTATGTATGTAATAAATTAAATGATAATGAAATATAGATAATTATAGCTCAGTTACTCAAAAATTACTTGAGGTTGGGAATTCTGTGTTAGCTATGACTATTGCTGTGACAGAAATATTAGGGAAATGTACTTTAATTTTAAAACACTCATCAATATTTAAGAAATATTCATTGTGCATTACTCGCAAAGATCTAATGAATTTGTAAAGACTCTTCAATAAATAAATGCATTAAAATATACATGCGGCATTTGTAATAAACACAAGTTGACTTATAGTATAGCAAGTCAGGAATTATTAAATAGCAATATGGTAAAGGCAAAGAGGTATTTACAGCTTGATGTGATAACACAAAGAAGGAGCATGTAGCCCCCTGGAGTTGTTCTACCAGGAGAAGAACAGTAATGGAAGGCTTTTTTTTTTTTTTTTTTTTTTTTTTGAGACGGAGTTTCGCTCTTGTTACCCAGGCTGGAGTGCAATGGCGCGATCTCGGCTCACCGCAACCTCCGCCTCCTGGGTTCAGGCAATTCTCCTGCCTCAGCCTCCTGAGTAGCTGGGATTACAGGCACGTGCCACCATGCCCAGCTAATTTTTTGTATTTTTAGTAGAGACGGGGTTTCACCATGTTGACCAGGATGGTCTCGATCTCTTGACCTCGTGATCCACCCGCCTCGGCCTCCCAAAGTGCTGGGATTACAGGCTTGAGCCACCGCGCCCGGCCTATGGAAGGCTTTTTAAAGGAATTTATTGTTAGACCAAGTTTTCAAAGATGACTAAGATTAACCAAGTAAAGGATTTAAGGGAAGGGAAAGAAGGACGTTCTAGCAGAGAGAGACGTCCACAGGCATGAAAGCACAGGTGAGAAAAAAAGCTTATCTGGGACAGACGGTGGCATCATAAGATTTTGTTCTAGCCAAAAGCATAATCCAGCCAAACTTAGGGATCAGTATACTTATTCTGATAGCTCATGTTAGATAGAGTTGGGTAGGACGCCATGAGATAGGAGGACCAGTCAGGAGTCGTGGTAAGGGACAGATTTTGGGCTCTTGAAATGGAAACTATTACATGACCATTCACCTGAGATGCTAGACATAGTATTGTTTATGCTATTTACTTCTCTGTACTCCTTTAGCTCCCCAAGTTTTGATTTGGTCAATAATTCATGGTTACCCTGGACATGTTGCAAACATGTTTAGGAAGAAGTCTGGTTGAGTGTTGAGAAAGCAGAATGACCCTTAGATTCCTGGTGCAATCCACCAGGTGGGCAGTGATGTCACTAGTGGAAACAGAGGTGACAAGAAAAGGCAGTTTGATGGGGTTCAGGCAGGAGGTGGGGTAAAGTGCTGGTTAGTTTATTCTTGTACCTGTTGTACCTGTCAGGATTGAGACTTTGGCAGTTCTTCATATATTTGTCCAGATAATGATGGGGTGTATGATTCGGAAGCTCAGGGAAGAAATCTGGAATGGTATTCAGACTTAGGAGAGATTATTATATAGGCAAGATCATTATAACCTCTGTTATCTTTCTTGGATAAACTGGGAATTAAGAAGAGAAAATGACTAAATATGGAAATCTGGGAAATATGTACACCTTAGGGTAGGTGGACGAATAATAGGCATAAAAGGCAGAGAAAATAATAAGCCAAGCAAGAAAATTGTTGCATGAATATGGCCAAGAAAGATAATTTCAAAGATAAAGATATCCCTCAGTGTAGTGGAGAAATGCAGTAAGAAGAGAATCTAAAGTAACCTGTGAGATGTGACGATAATGCGGTCTTGGTGGCTCAACAGAAATAATTTCAGTTGGGTAGAAGTGAACTCAGCAGAGAATGGGAGGTGAACAAATGTCACAGTGAAGACTGTATTCTGAGGAATTATACATGACAAGGAAAAGACATGTAGCTCCAAATGTTTGTGGCCTGCAGTGGTCAAGGAAGATTTTATTTTTAAGAAACATAAATATTTTTATAGATTCATATTTCCCAAACTGTGTGTTTGGAATAATGTAACAGGTAATACATGAAGAATTTATTTTCTAATCAATGAAGTCTCAAAAACTCTGGATTCAATAAAGTAAAAGAGATTTCTGAGCATCCGTTTGTTTCTGAGCAGCCATTAAGATGCTAATATGCATTGTTTATATGCAAAATAGAAAACATAATATGCAGTGGTTTCTAAACATATTTGGCAACTGACTGTTCTTCAAAAAAACCCAAAAAACTGTTAACTCCATAGTGTAAGAGACCATCTGAAAGTCAAGCATACCCTGGTGTGATGAAAATAATATCCACACTTGCAGCAGGGCTGATACTCAGCAGTTTGCTCACTCCCGTATTCATCATTTGTGGCCACTGGCCATTCTAACTTATCTAAAATATCTTGACTGCCATTTTCGTAACATCGCAGTCCAAATATGAGGATTGAAAGAGGTCATTATGCAAGATTCTTTTTAACTTTTGTAACTTTTTTTTTTTTTGAGACGTAGTTTTGCTCGTTACCCAGGCTGGAGTGCAATGGCGCGATCTTGGCCCACTGCAACCTCCGCCTCCTGGGTTCAGGCAATTCTCCTGCCTCAGCCTCCTGAGTAGCTGGGATTACAGGCACGTGCCACCATGCCCAGCTAATTTTTTGTATTTTTAGTAGAGACGGGGTTTCACCATGTTGACCAGGATGGTCTCGATCTTTTGACCTCGTGATCCACCCGCCTCGGCCTCCCAAAGTGCTGGGATTACAGGCGTGAGCCACCGCGCTCGGCCAACTTTTGTAACTTTTAAGTTCGGGGATATACGTACAGGTTTGCTACATAGGTAAATATATGTCATAGGGGTTTGATGTACAGACTGTTTCTTCACCGAGGTATTAACCTAGTTATTTTTCCTCATCTTCTCCCTCCTCCCAGCCTCTGCTCTTAGGCCCCAGTATGTATTTTTCTCCTCTATGTGTTCATTAACATAGCTCCTGCTAGTAAACATGTTGTTAATAATTTCTTAATATTGTTGTTGTTATTGTCTGAAGGAATACCTTTAAGAAACCCTTGAGTAACATGGGTGTAGAATTATATTTGAAGGAGGAGCGAGAGGGTAAGGAAGAGCCAGAAAGTTGGAAAAGAACCGTTCTTGAATTGAGAGTTGGTCATGTATCTTCCCTGTCCACACCTCTTGTTGCTTTTCCTTGACCACATCATTTGTATTGGAGCACTGTGCTGTTCAGGAAAGAAGTAGGATGGCATTTAAAAACATGACATTTTTCTTTGTTCATTTTGTAGAGATGGTAACGTGAAATCTGCATGTTCTAGGGGAAACAATAGTAGTCAAAATTATCAAAACCAATTAAAATTAAAATTGCTTTGAATCTATTTTATTTACTGAACATTTTAGAGACAAAGGACTACCTTGTGTCTTTTCTACATTATTACACTGCCAAGGCTTTTGCAAGTTAAACAATAAAAATAAATAAATTAAAAATATAAAATATATGTTATGTATCTACATATACACACATGCTATTTTTAATCCATGTTTTGAAGTTGGTCCACTGTTATTATTTCTTAACAAAATTTAACTAGTGTTAATTAAAAGTTTTCAAGACTAGGGTTTACATTCAACACTGCTTTATAGAGACAGACAACCTACTGCATTGGGGGAGCATATAGATTTTGGGGCCAGTCTGTCTCGCTCTACCCCTTACAAGCTCTGTGACCTCAGGCAACTTACTTAATCTCTCTGTGCTTCAGCTTCTTCATCTGTAAAAACTGGTGGTAATTTAGAACCTGTTCTATACAGTTATGAAGATTTAATAAGTTAATATTTGTAAAGTGCTTTAAAATGTGCCTGACACAGAGGACTTATTTTATACATAGTCTGTGTTGAGCATAATAAATGCAAGACTGAGTCTGCTAGGAAGAAAAATACAGATTTGTCATTTTTTTTCCTTCCTGATCTAAACATTGCTAGGCAATTGGAGAATTATTAACACCGACCCAAGTTGACTGTCTTGTCAACCTGCTTTCGATGTGTTAATCCCAGGAAGGCTGCAATGGCTTATGAGATGATGACACTGATGCCATCATGCTGCTTCAGCCTGACTCTCTCTGGTTGATTTTGTCTGTATCACTTTATGAGGAAAAGATTAAAACAACAAAAATCTAGATTTTTTCCTCAGGTTGCATGAAAGCATAATGTTTAATTTTCATGTTGGATCAGATAGTAGCCTAGAGCATCTACATTCACACGGTGTCCTGATTGCTCATGTGAAAGCTAGAGGAACACTACTTTCTTTATCATTAGGTGATGAGACTTGTCACCCGGCTTTATGAACAGCAAATTCTTAGCTCAGGGAGCAGCCAGGGGCAGGTCATAAAATAAAGGATTACAGAGCAAAGATATTAGTGAAATAGAAGCATCAGCACTTCTTACTGTATTTAACTCAAAGACGATGAGGTCTGCCTGGGGAGCTAGTACTACTTAGCTGTGTTTGGGCAAAAAGCCAAAAGGAAATTGTATTTCAAAGAGGGAAGGTCTGGCATTCCATATGCTGTGTAATCCTGGTCAGTTAACAGGAATGTATGGCCATTTAACACAGAAAATAGAAGGCTAAATTTAAGAGAAACTTTTATGTGAAAGAACACAATATTGATACAGTTTGAAGCTGAAGGGCAATTGATAACATGTCAGGTCTTTAAATTATTCTAGTTAAAATAGGTGAGAAACGGAACTGGCATCTTTGACTGTGGACCAAGTCTCACATAAACTTAATCTGCACAATGCATTAACTGAACCATAGAACCAGTAAGGATGATCATGACAAATAAATAAATCAAAGGCATTTCAGAAGCCCCCTTAGTGTTCCAGAGAGCCAGGGCTGTCCTTGGGGAAATTCTGTAGTTTAAATCAACTTCTGCCTAAAGAAGGTGTATTGGAGGGTAAAATGCAGCTAAACCTATTGTCTGAGATGTGTTGGGGGTAGACTGTGCTCAAATATTTATAACTTTGTAGTAATGGTTAGAAAGAAGGGTGTCATCTCCTCTTGCCCTCCTAATGCTTTCTTGAGTCACTGAAAAGCTTAGGCCAGTTGTCCCACGTGGCCATACCTTAAAGATAGCTTCAGGTGGGAGCAGTGGCTCATGCCTGTAATTCCAGCACTTTGGGAGGCCAAGGTGGGTGGATCACGAGGTCAGGAGTTTGAGACCAGCCTGGCCAACATGAGGAAACCCCATCTCTACTAAAAATACAAAAATTAGCCAGGCATGGTGGCAGGCACCTATAGTCCCAGTATTCGGGAGGCTGAGGCAGGAGACTCGCTTGAACTTAGGAGGAGGATGTTGCAGTGAGCTGAGATTACCCCACTGCACTCCAGCCTAGGCAACAGAGCAAGACTCTGTCTCAAAAAGAAAAAAAAAAAAAGTTAGCTTCAAGGCATGGAATACCATATGCCGGCTGCCATGTTTCTTCCAAATTTGCCAATTTGTTTCTCCAGTTCTTTCTGTCTCATGTGAGTTCTCAGAAGCCACTAGACATCCTGTGCAGCTAATGATCAACTATTGTCCAGCTCTGGCCTTTTGGTGACCTTCGCAGCTTCTAGTCCTTTACTGCCAGTCACTTGGTCTGCTTTTGTCCCTGCCACTAGAGCTCTCCGTCATGCTTAAATACAACAGTCACGATGCCCTTTTAACTGCGGGTGAACTGTCTGATTTCTTACATATACCTACAAACACCTGAGGATGGCAATTAAAACATTGGTTTGATATGGTTTGGCTGTGTGCCCTGCAAATCTCAACTTGAACCGTGTCTCCCAGCATTCCCATGTGTTGTGGAAGGAGCCTTGCAGGGGAGAGTAATTGAATCATGGAGGTCTGTATTTCTCATGCTGTTCTCATGATAGTGAATGAGTCTCACGAGATCTGATGGGTTTATAAGGGGTTTCTGCTTTTGTGTCTTCCTCGTTTTTCCCTTGCCGCTGCCATATGAGAAGTACCTTTCACCTCCTGCCGTGATACTGAGACCTCCCCAGCCATGTGGAACTAAGTCCAATTAAATCTCTTTTTCTTCCCATTCTTGTCTTTGTCTTTGTCAGCACCGTGAAAACAACTTATACATTGTCCCATTTGTAAAAATATGTGTGCCACAATTTTTATGGAATTACTTGACCTGTTTGTTTTTAATTTCATTGCCATTCAGAATTTTTCTCAAAATCCTGCTTCTTTTCATCTATCCATAGTTCCCCATGAATTGGATTATTTGTCAGCATTATAGAATGTATCGTAAACGATCTAAAGTGCCTTTATAGAAAGCCTTGCATTTTAATTTTATTTTTATGAATTAACTTGATTATTCATTCAGCATTTATTTATTTATTCTGGAAATATATTTGAGTAAGGAAACAAAAATTACCGTAGTGTATCTACAATCCTTAATTGTCTCACATACACACACACACACGAGCATGTTCTGAGGGCAAAGCAGCCACGGTAAAGTCTACTTGTGAGCAAATTCAGCTGATTATCCATGTGGTTCTCATGGAATTATTAAGGATATGGTCTTGTGGTTTTAAAATTAGAAAAGAGTTTGTTTCCAGGTCTGTTTCATTATCAGAGATCCAAATTCACACTAAACTCAAAGTTTCCGTTGTCATAAAAGGGAGTTTGTTAGGACAAGGCAAAGGCCTTAGAGGGCATTTAGACACTTGAACCTTCTGTCAAAGTCATCGGTCAGCTCCTACTGCTACTGGGGCCTCCATTTTTCATATTGGCATTCATTTTATGAGAAAGAACCGCCATCCTCGCCTCTGAGTGTGCCTGGAACTGGATTGAGTCAGTGCACTTTTCCTCTCTGACTTTATATGCCAGTCATACAATAGGCAATGGCACGGATTGTACTGATTAATTCATGGGGTTGGCTTCTCCTGCACGTGGGAGGAGTGAACACCTGAATGAAAATCTGGACAATGTTAGGAAATAGAATAGGGAGGTGGATGTGAGTGGACGACATGCTGATTTCTGACACTCCCTTGCAAACTGGCACTAGGATCTAGCTCTTTCAAACCTCAGTAAAGAAATGACTATATCACTCATTATTTATGATTCTTTCCCTAGCTTTGTTGATGTTTAACTGTGACAGCCACAAGTTGCCTTTCTTGTGTCACAAAGTTAGATGTGGCTTAACTAAACTTTAGTGTAGTAAGTTGTAACTGCTTTTTAAATTTCAGGATACACCCTAGGATGAGTGTCTGTGGAGGTTTTTGCTTGTATCTTCCCAACTTCATCTATGAATGACAATCTTACACACTCCTCGAGGCTCACTTCCAGAGGAAGCCTTGGCCTGTTTCTGTAGTGGAAAGTCATCACTCTTCAGTGCTTACAGCATTTCCTGCTTGTCATACCCTCTGTTTCTCGATGCTGAATCCTCTTAATTTTTGGCATTCTTTGGCATAATTAAACCTACCATGAGCAGATAGGACAGATGCTGCAAGCGATTCCAGGTTGGCATTTGATGTGAGTTACGGGGAGGGAGGGCATGGAAGCAGGAAGTCTGAGGTGCTGCCAGGAGAGCAACTGTGGGGCTAAAGGATTTCTCTGATGGTTCTAGCAAAGAGCTTGGTCAGGAATAACAAAGAAAAACACTTAGAATTTCAAAAAAAAGGGTGTGGAGACCTGGATGATGTCCAGGTTGTGGCTAGTGAATAAATTTAGAGTTTCAGATTCTTAGAATAAAAGAGCATTTGAGGAACAGTTGGAGCTGGCAAGCTATGCCAGGACCAGCGAGTAGGAGAACATTTTCATTTGTGCTTCTATGAAGCAGTGAAAAAATTCCTTTCTACATGAAAAGCATCCAAACTGTAAAAAATTAATTGCATATTACTTAATATCCCATGAGCATATATCTATTTTACATCCTCAAAGCTCTTCTTCAACATTAACTCATATGTTTTATTTGGAATCAAGTCAATGCATGATAGAAATATTTTTTAAAGTTTTTTAACAGCTCTGTTTAAATATCAGTTTAAATCTTGTTCTTGCACCATGAAAGGGCTTCCATATAATCATTTTTTTAAGGAGTGTAGAAAGTGTGATGCTTAAAAATAGACAATGAGCACTAGGAACATTAAGTTTGCAACAACAATTCTGTTTCTTCCAAAACCGTTGCTCAGTCTCTCCTACAGGAAAGCCTCGTACAAAATGTCACACTTAAGGCGTTAATTCGTGTGCATATGTTAGAAATTACACCTGAAAATGGCAATGACCTCAGTCTAGGTCTGTGATGCACTCTTCCGTTAACGAGAACTTTTTGTTATTCTATGCACATTTTCTATGCTATCTGAGAGGTCCCCTTGTCTTATCCCCACTTGAGAACTTTATTCTAAATATTTCTAAATTTTCCACCAGCAGTCAGTGAATTATTATAAATAAGATGAAAACCGCTCTGTATTGTTTTCTATAACCAATACATTGTTTAATTGGGGAGGATTGCTAAGCCTGAAAATGTAAAGATAGTTGATAGTAGGGTTTGAAGTCACAGAGAACTTTTTCTAAAATGCTTAAATCTCAAACTTCTGGGTACCAATTAGATTCAGACTCCTCTCAGAGAAACAGCACTCTGGGGAATAATCAGCCCCAAGAACTATATCCATTAGAATATCTCTCAACTTAAATAAGGCAGAGAACCAGAGTGGTAAGAAAGCTTCCTTCTGTGAAGGAATCAGGGCTTGAGGTCCCATACGCTTATTTCTAGAACAGAAATTGCTTTGCAAAATTTTCCTACGAAATCTTCCCTAAATTTCAGACTGTCAAAGTTGACATAAAAATGATTAGTATTTGTTTTTTTTTTGTTTGAAATTTTGTACAACTTTATTCATTTGGAAATGTGCATGTTGAACCACAAAACTGATACAGTACCTTCCAAACATTAACTGAAATATGTATTAGAAAAATTAAGACATGACAGAGTTTACTGCATCTCCACATTTTATGTGAGACCCTGAGTTAGTCTCCACAGAAATGAAAGCAAAATAAGCTGAAACACAGACAAACCTGTGGTTTCAATTAGGCTTGTGGACCACCAGTTTGAAATATCTAAATTACTGCCTTGACTTCATATCTTTACAAATGGTTCATATAAACCAGAAATTACTTAACCATAGTAGTAGCCTTTTCACATAATTCTTTCTTTACAGTTTTTAGATAACCCTAAAGCAAATTTTAGCCATGTTTAACAATTTGAAATGCTAAGTTCCAGTAGAATGTAGTATAGTGTATATTAAAGAGTGTTACCTTTAATATACAGTGAATTAGAATATCAGGGATTTTATGCTAGAACATATATTGATCTTTTAAAATGTTTCTTCCTCAATCTAAAGTAAGAGACTCACACACATTTAAAACCTGCAGGCTTTCTATATATCTAGTTCATTAAGTGCCAATATGTTCAGTTGTGAGAAGTTGTTACTTTTTAAAATAACAATGTAGATCCCAAAAGCCTGGTTAACAGTTCTTAAATGTAAACACAAAACAGAACAAAAACAAAACAAACAAAAATCAATCAGTTCTCCAGAAAAAAAGAGAGAGGGGAGGAGTGGACGAGAGAGAGAAACTTCACTAATGTAATGAATGTGCCCCTCCATACTTTATAAATAACAATATTTTAAATATAAATTTCACGTAGCCAATGGATTCTTATAGAATGTGTTCTTTGGTTTTTGCCAAACTCTTGCATCTATACCCAACCTATGGTTTTAATTGACTAACAACTGTAGTTTACATGTGAATGTTGGTTGATGTTTTTGTTTACATTAATGAGAAAGACAAATGTGAAATTACCAAGATGCGTTGTAACTTAATTTGTTCATCAGTGATGTGAGTAACTGCTGAATTGGATAATAGTTTTGGAATACTGGAAGAATATTTCTTCATCATTTTTTATGCTTTCATAGTGTGACAGCTATAGAGATGATATCTTTTAACATTTTGTCTCTATTTTTATCATACTTTCTGCTTCTTTTTTAGTATAGACAATCAACAAAGCAAACAAAGCCCTGATTTCTAATATTTGCCAATTTTCATAGTATAAATGCTCCTCAAGTTAGCAATGTGATGACACTGTATGTAGAATTAGGAAGGGCTGCATAGCACACTATTATATAATATTTCTACCAACCAGATACTACTGATGTAATTAACTTCAAAAGCATAGGTACTAATAAAGTGCACTAAAATAATTATTAAAATGTTTAAAAATTTAAAAAGAAGAGTTTAAACGTTTGCCAACTAATCTATTGTAGATAAGGTTGCACTTTGGCAAAACTATGACGGAGTAGAAGACATTTTTATAATCCACTCATGGTTTTACCTCCCTTCCATACATCCTCACCATGGGCATCCCATCCTGTCTAATTTAGGACTAGTAGTTATAAATCCATAAACATCGTCTCATTTAAAGTGCACTCATTTTAAATTTTACTTTAATTTTTGAAATGATATCCTAGAGGTCTTATAATTGAGGCTCTAAGCAGACAATTAATGGTTCCGTTACCCACTTTATAAGCATGGTGGTTTCTAGTTGAATCTCCTGGCTCTAAACTTTCTCTCTTCTTTTATACTATAGGGAATGTACTTTAAAAAGCTTGGAGTGTATTCACACTCAGACAAAGAATAGACAGCTTACTTCCTCTGTGTGGAGCATCCCTGTGAAAGATAAAGAGGAAAGTAGGAACGTGGAAAACGTAGGAAGTCTAAGAGCATCTTTGCCATTATCTACCTGACAGCTTCAAACAAATTACTCAGACTTTCTAGATCACATCAAGAAGGTTGGACCAGAGCCTACCTTCTCTTTCCTTTTTCTCCCCATTTATTAGCCCTTAATTTGCTGGCAGTTTCTTTACTCTCCTTATTCCACAGCAGAGCTTAGATATCATCAACTCTTCGAATCTTTTAATCAAAAAAGATGAATCTAACGCCTCCCTTCCTGCAAATCTAGTAAAACACTTGATATTATTATAAAACATATTTAAAATAGTTATTTATAGCTCAGCTCACTAAATACATTCATTCCAATGAGCAGCTTCGGTCCATGGAACTTCAGTATATAGATAATGATATAGGCATCAAATATCTAAGTGTCACAGATATAGATTGTATTATAGATAATTTATAGTATTTTTTTTTTTCTTTTTCGGTTAACAAATACTGACATGAGCCAGTAGAGTAAAAAAAATTCTCAAAATATTGGTTTTGCGTGTCCTGGCATTGTAGAATCCTTTTAGAGGTAGGTGGAAAGTGATCACTTTTATCTTTATTGACGAGAGAATGAGGAACAAGATATGAATGTTTTTCTGTTTAATAAACACATTGATTAGCTTCTCTCTACCAACTACTCTGCTTTCCACTAAGCCTATGGAAAAAAAATCTTCTGTGTTACAAAAGTCTCAGAGATTTACTAGAGAGTTAGAAAACTTAAGAAATCTAATATTTATTTATTCAAAACATATGTATTGAGTGGCTCCCACATGCCAGGCACTGCTTTACATGCTGAGAATATAGCTTCTGGACTTAAACACTTGTATTCTAGTAGAGGGAGAGATGATTTAATTAAGCAATTTGTAGAGAACTATAATCTGACAACAAATATTATGAAGAAAAATAAGCAGGGTAAAGGGATAAAGAGTGACAGGAGGTTTATTTTAGGAGGCATATTCAAGGCTGTATTTTGGAAGGGATAATCCATTGGAAAACAGTTGTGAATAGGCTACTCTGATTTGTTCTTTAAAATTAGGCAGTTATAGAAGGCCTCCCTTATAGGGAATGTGTGAGCAGACACTGGGGAAATGGAAAGCAAGTCACCAATTGTCTTGGAGAAGAACCTTCCAGATAAAGGGAGTACGGAGTGTAACATCCCTGAGGTGAGACTACACCCAGGGTGTTTAAGCAAGGTGAGACTGGTGTGGCAGAAGGAAGCAGAGAAATGAAGTTACTATAAAGTGAAGCCAGAGAAGAAGCAGAGGCTGAAATCACCTTTGGCCACAAAGGCTGGATTTTATTCTGAGAGAGCTAGAATGCCTTTGAAAGTTTTATGTGAAGGACGGACATGATTTTACTTATGTATTTTAAAAAAGATTTACTCAGGCTACTATGCTGAGAATATATTGTAGGTAAAATGTTTATTATTACATGTCCAGCAGAGGTGGCAGAGGGATGGTGAATTCATTCTGTTTCTAAAGGTAGGGAGGTAGTGTCTTCCTAGGTGTCAGTACAGCCAGAGCAGGGCTTTAGAGGAAATGTAGATGTTTTCTAGAGAAAGAGTGGAGGGAAGACATTGTGAGGTAGGGGAGAAAGCTGAGCTAAGAGGAAGTGAGGAGTGGTATCATACTGTAAAGAATGAAGACTGACAGTGATATGTGTTAGCCTGGAAAATGTACGTGTATGTATTTCTGAAGAATTCGCTTCAACTTGGTAATGGTTTGAAGCCCCTGAAGACCTGTAAGCAGGGGAGCATAGGATCACCTGTACAGAGGTGAGTCCACTGGGAAGATGGAGGGTCACTGATGGCAGAGCAAGCCTTAAGAGCAGTGAGGGAAGCAGTGGTTCCACTGACCTGAGCACATACCAGTTGGGGTGAACAGAAGAAGCAAAATTAATAGGTACATTTGAGTTAGACCTAAACTCAAAGTCATCTGAGTTGCCCTTTAAAAGCACATCATGCTACCAAGTTCATTGGAATTGTCCATCTTCCAGTGTAAAAAATTATTGATGGCCCTTTTATCAGGCAACAAGTCAGGTGATGACATGTTAAAAGCTGTTTCCAAAATGAATTATATTCTCCATTTAGTATAAATATCAAAGGAATGTTATAGTTTTTACTTAATAGAACAAAAGAATTGGGCTACCTTGCCTCTGCAATAACATGTCATAGTTGACATGGATTCAAAGGCTCATTTGTTGCTGTTTTTATTGACTCAAAGAAAGGGTACATCTTCACTGAACTCAGCACAGGGTCTGAGAAGAAGCCCATTCTGAAATCTTAGAACAATATAATGAGTAAACCAAATGCTCTATTGATAGTCTTAGAATGCCCTTGAAGAGTATTTGCTTATTCATAATGATGATTATTTTCTTAAAGCTTCTGTCTAAATATTAATATCTGTGGACATACCAAGGCAGCTTGCCACAACAGGAGAACCCTCACCAAGTTCCACAAGCTCTTTGAAGTATAGATTTAACACCATTTATTCCATGTGAAAGTAGTGAAAGACACGCAGGTACTTATCATTGAGAAAAAGAAAACTCTCGAATATTCATGAAGTGCCTGCTCTTGCATTTTAATTTACTTTAGGAAACTGCCTACTTTGTTATTCATTTTTGTTTTGCATAATAGTTATGACAGCTCTGCCTGGTTTCTGATTCTTAGGAGCCTGTGCAGATGCAGATTTCTCAGATATCTAGAACACAGATTTTTCTGTTGAATCATAAATTGAATTTCTTTCATGAGAAGGTAATTTACACTTTAAGGCATATTTTTGTTAATAAACTGTGTTATTTTGAATGTTTTTTCTCTTCAGCACTCCTGAAATGAAAAATTATCTCTGTCTCTCTAGTATTTTATCCCCTTTTATGGCTTTTAGTGAAATTTTGCTACATATAATATATATGTATATATATATTATATACATATAATGCATATAATATATACATATAATATATGCTACATATAATATATACATATAATATATGCTACATATAATATATGTATATATTTGCTACATATAATATATATATAATATGTAGTGATCAAATCAGAATATTTAGGATGTCTGTCTCTTGAGGACAATACATTTCTGTTGATGGAGTCACCCTACTCTGCTATCAAATGTTGAATTTGTTCCTTCTAACTATGTGTTTGTATCTCCAACCCACTTCTGTTCATCTTCCCTCTCCCCCAAATCACCCTTCTCAGTCTCTGTTATCTATCTTTCCACTGTCTGCCTCCACGTGGTCAAAATTTTTAGTTCCCACCTATAAGTGAGAACACACAGTATTTGTCTTTTTTCGTGCCTGGCTTATTCACTTAAGTGAACAACCTTAACTTCCATCTATGTTGCTGCAAATGACACGCGTTTATACTTTTTAATGGCTGAAGAGTATTCCATTGTGTATATATGCCACATTTTCTTTATTCATTCATCTGTTAATAGACAGTTTGATTCTCATATCTTTGCTACTGTGAATAGGGCTGCAACAAACATGTAAGTGCAGGTATCCCCTTGATGTATCGGTTTCTCTTTCTTTGAGTATATGCCCAGTAGTAGAATTCCTAGATTGAATGGTAATTGTATTTATAGCTTTTTTTGAATAGTCTCCACACTGTTTTCTACTAGCGTGAAACTAGTTTACATTACAACCACCAGTGTATAAGCTTTTTCTTTTCTCTATGTCCTCGCCAACCTCTGTTTTTTGTCCTTCTGATGCTAGCTATTCTGACTACTGTAAGATGATATCCCATTGTGGTTTTGCTTTTCATTTCACTGACGATAAGTGATGTTGAGCAGTTTCTTTTCATGTATCTCTTGGCCATTTGTATGGTTTTTTCGAGAGAGACACAAACACACACACACACGCACACACACCCACACGCACACACATACATATATATATATTCATGTACTTTGACCAGTTTTTAATGAGATTATTTGTTTTTTTCCTGTTGAGTTTTTTTTAGTTCCTTGAACATTCTGGATGTTTGTTCCTTGTCAGATGAATAGTTTGCAAATACTTTCTCCCATTCAACAGGTTGTCTCTTCAGTCTGTTTATTTCTTTTGCTGTGCAGAAGCATTTTAAAATTAAGTCCCTTTTGTCTCTTTTAGATTTTGTCTGATCTTTTAAGGTCTTAGTCATAAGTTCTTTGTCTAGACCAATATCCAGGAGGGTTTTCCTTAGGTTTTCTACTAGTATTTTTATAATTTCAGGTTTTATATTTAAGGCTTTAATTCATTTTGAGTTAATTTTTGTATGGTGAGAAATAGGAGTCTAGTTTCATTCTTGTGTGTATGGATATTCGATTTTCCCATTTATTGAAGGTAGTGTCCTTTCCCCAATATAAGTTTTTGTTGGCTTTGTCAAAGATCAATTGGCTCTATACATGTGGCTTTATTTCTAGGTTTTCTATTGTGTTTTATTGGTCTGTGTGTCTACTTTTATACCAATACCATGGTGTTTTGGCTACTTTAGCCTTGTTATATTTTTTGAAGTAAAATAATGGAATACTTCCAGCTTTGTTCTTTTTGATCAGGACTGCTTTGGCTATTTGGACTCTTTGGCTCCATATGAATTTTGGGATCATTTTTTCAAATTCTGTGAGGAATGGCATTGTTATTTTGATAGGGATTGCATTGAATCTGTAGATTGCTTTGAGCAATATGGTCATTTTAACGATATTGATTCTTCCCATCCTGGGATATTTTTTCATTTGTTTGTGTCTTTTTCAATTTTTTTCTCCTATATTTTGTAGTTTTCTTTGTGTAGATCTTTCACCTTCTTTGTTAAATGTATTCCTATGCTTTGGGGTTTTTTGGATTGTTTGTTTTTATAGCTATTTTAAATGGGATTGCCTGCTTGAGTTCTTTGTTGGCTAGATCATTATTGGTATATAGAAATGCTACTAATGTTTGTACATTGATTTTGTACTCCAAAGCTACTGAATTCACTTATCAAATCTAAGAAATATTTTGGTGGGGTCTTCAGGCTTTCCTCAATATGAGGTCATATCATCAAAAATGGATAATTTGACTTCTCCTTTTCCAATTTGGATGCACTTTATTTCTTTCTCTATGTTCATTAGGGATATGGGCATATAGTTTTATTTTTTGTTGTTGTTGTGTCATATGATTTGGGTATCAAGGTAATCCTGGCCTCCACAAAATGAGTTGGGAAAAATGTGGTTAAGAGAAGGAAGACGATACTATTTATTTGTGAGGTTATGTGGTTGCTGCAAGTGGGCTGACTGTAGGAGAAAAATTTGTAGCTAAATGGTAGGTTGTTTCAAAAATAGACATTATCCAGATGTTGAACAATAATATGCTAAAAGGATTTTCTATACACAAAAAAGCAGCCTCTATAATATCAGACATATTATAGAACTAAGAATGATAAGCTACCCTTTATAAGACATATATGAAAATCAAATTTAAAAAAGCTACTACAGTGCAAAGTGTCCAGTTAACTTGAGTAAATTAGCTATACTCGATTTTCATGGCTGATCTACACCATATGCTAGGAGGACCTGACTTTGTTAGGTACTGTCCTTGAAAAACTGAGCCATTGCTGTAAACTAGATTAAAAACTTGTCCCTGGAATTAATCTTTCCTTTTCACTGGTTCTCTCCTCAGTATAGCTTCTGTTGGAAATCAGGAGGGAGAAAGATGAACACTTTGTGTAGTAGTTTCCTCCTTTTTATTACGGCTCAGCCTTTTAATCTATATTTGACTCTCATCAATAGAGTCGTTCTTACCACCTCACCTCAGTCCCCAGATGTCCCTTGGATTATAAACCAATGACAATTACATTTGACCTTTTGTTTTCTCTTCATTTTCTGCCTCTGTTCAGTTGCATAATTGTAAAATACACATGTTCAACATAAACCTAGCCAAAGCAAATTGGTGATCTTTGCCCTGAAAACTCATTGTAATTTTACTGTTGTCATCTTACATTGTTTGACTATGATTCTAGGTTTTACCTTTGTGTCTTGTAATTAGTAAGTGTTGCTATTCTCAAACTGATTCTTATCATGTTCTTCTGCTTTGTGGTGTTCATTGTAATGTAGTGGAGATATTCTAAAATAAAAGCCTGGATTTGGGATTTAGGTAATTATTCAATAACTCCTCCTGCCCTTTGGTGGACTCTTGGTAGTCACTCAAAGGACGCAGCTAGACAAGTTCAGTCACTTGTCTGACTACACCTATACTTCATGCAGACTTAATATTTTTATAGTCCTTCATTAAAGTCCTTGGATTGTGGGTTTTGAATCAATCTCACTGATGATTTCCCCAAATACCAGTGGCGTGAAATCCCATGAATGAATCCTTTGCTGAACGATGGCACACTCACTTATTTATTTATTTATTTATTTATTTATTTATTTATTTATTTTGAGATAGAGTTTTTCTCTTGTTGCCCAGGCTGGAGTGCAATGGCGTGATCTCAGCTCACTGCAACTTCTGCCTCCCAGGTTTAAGCAATTCTTCTGCCTCAGCCTCCCAAGTAGCTGAGATTACAGGAGCCCACCACCACGCCTGGCTAATATTTGTGTTTTTAGTAGAGATGGGATTTCACCATGTTGGCCAGGCTGGTCTCAAACTCCTGACCTCAGGTGATCCACCCACCTCAGCCTCCCAAAGTGCTGGTATTACAGATGTGAGCCACCGTGCCTGGCCACATTCAACTTTTCACTAATAACCAGAGAGGCTTTGATTATTTGAGAAGTTGGTTGGTTGAACAGATGTCTGTGTGGCAAGAGGGAAGTCATAGGTTCTCTGTAGATTTAGAGCGCCTGAATGCACAGAATCACAGAATACAAAGAACCAACTGTTAGCAGTCTTGAGGTCTATTTTACCTTTTCTCTTCATATTCTCTTTAGGGAAAATAAGGTTTACAACTACTCAATAACATTAAGTAACAAGAATAAATATGGACTCTAAAAGTGTTAGAGCAAAAATCTACATGAGGCCAGAAGCTACTTGGAACAGATAACTTGTGGCAGGAATGTAAATGCACAATGAGTCTAATTTGTCTTTTCAGAGCATTTTACATCCTTGGTAAGCATATGCAATGGTCATTGGAACTACTCCCACATATGCAGATTCTCCTGCGTATGATCACATGGTAGGATTTTATTTCACTATTCCCTTTTAAGTTAGGTATGGCTACATGATTTATTTCTCTATGAAATGTTAGTAGAAATGAAATGTCTCATTTCTGGATGGAGGCTTTAAAAGTTAGAGTGGGTTTTGTCTGGAGAAGGGAATGGGTTAGCCCGAATTCTCGAGTGTCCTTGAGGGACAGAGTCAGTCCCCTATCAATCTGTATTGGACACCAGAGTCTTTGTGAGAAAAAAACATTTGGGATTGCTTGTTGTATAAAAATGACGTAGCTTGTTGCCATGGACTGAATATTTGTGTGTCTCCACAATTCATGCATTGAAACTAGCATCCCAGTGTGATGCTATTTGGAGATGGGGCCTTTGTGGGGTAAGAAGGTGATGAGGGTGGAGCCTCATGATAGTATCTGTGCCCCTACAAAGAGACAGAGAGCTTGTCTCCTTTCTCTATCTCCGCTGCCCGCCTTTGCTCTCATTCTCGCTTTTGCTCTCCCTCTGCCATGTGAGTGTGTATACAGTGACAAGATGGTCATCTGTAAACCAGGCAAAGTGTCTTCACTAGACACCAAATACGCTGGCACCTTGGTCTTGGATTTTTCAGCCTCCAGAACTTTAAGAAACACATTTGAGTTATTTAAGCCACCCAGCCTTTGGTCTTTTTGTTACAGCAGGCTGAGCTAAGACATTCATTTTGGGCTGTTACCATTTATTTATTTTTATAGCTCTTTTAAATTACATGAAATAACACATGCTATGTAGTAGGGAGAATCAAATTTATTTTATAATACATTTAATAGCTATTTAACAATTTCTTTTGGAGATGGAGTGGGGTTTGAATTTTACCTCCGCCAATTATTGACTTCAGAAGCTTGGAAAAATTATTTAAATTTTGTAAGCCTTAAGTTTCTTCAATTGCAAATGATGGCAATACCACTTACCTCATAGGTTTGTCCTGAAAGTGAAATGATTTTTTTTGAAAGTGAAATGATTAATTGTAAGTCATCCAGTAAAGTTCCAAAGACAAAGTAAATACTTAAAATATTGTTCATTCTTACTAGTCTCTCTTTTACATACTGACTGGTGACATATTTAAGAGATATTAAATAAATGCTCTTACTCTCAAGTATCTCGTAGTAGAGTATTTAGACACACAAATAACCATAAATAAAATACAAAGTGAAACTCACTGTTAAGGAAACACAAATGAGTACTTGAAATATCAGAAAAAGGCATATCTGTAGAAAAATTCTATAGAAATTTTGAGCTCTAGGCACACATGCTAAAAGCCAAGGAAAATAGTAAGTATGTAGCAAAACTCATACAGTGGCTCATGTAAGTCATTTCCTAAAAAAATTCCCAAGGTATTGTTTAACTTATTTTTATCAAAATCCATTTAGAGATCAACAGATCTGTAAATCTGTTTTAAGATTGGTAAACCCAATCTTAAGATTGGGTGAAAGCTCTTTTAAGATTGGTGAAAGCTCTTTCAGAACTCTGCTACTGTAGAAGCTTGCCATGTGAAAAATTCATTAGCAGCAAGTTCAAAATCTTAAAAGCCAGTGTGTGTTTTAGAAGAGTGAAAAAGAGTAGAGTGAAAAGTTCCCATCAAAGGAGAAATCTTCATGACACTAATGTTATCAACTGTCTCCATATGTGCAGTTTTCTATGTTGGACTCCCTTTTTCATATGCCATTAGCAACCTTATATCTTAACATTGAATGCTTGAATGGAGTCCTTATTAATGAAGTCACCAAGCCCAATCTAATTATTAAATATGATCTTGGGGTTAGAAGATTCTGGAATATGCAGGGAAGAATGCCCAGAATTGTGAAGTCCCCATACTACCAATTTACCAGGAGAATATTGCCAAGAATTGGAACATAGGTACAATGGGAAGCAAGCTGAATAAATTTTTCAAGAGACAGTCATAGGTTTTCAACACCACTGAAAGGTTTCTGTACAAAACCAAAGCTTAATGTAAGTTAGCTGTGTTGGGAAATAAGAAAAAATAATTACTTATAAAAGTAGGAAGAGAAGAAAGCTGTTAGGATAGAACAACATGGAATGTCTTATTGATGCACAAAGCAAAGCAAAATCAAAACGATAATATTTATTTTGCATTTTTATATTTTCTTATGCTCTGAGAGCAACAGGTGGATAGGAACATACATGCAGGATGAAGGAAATTGGTAGCCTAGCTGCCCGTGGCCTCCTCTGAATCTTTAATCTATAAAATCACCTGCAGCTTTGGGGATGGGTGGATATGCAGTTAGCCAGTTAGTTTTACAGCAGTCTCTTTGGATTAGAAAGATCATTACCGTCAATAGCTCAGTCAGGACAATATGTCGTACAAAAAGACTTTGAATGCCTTTTCCATGCGAGGCACTGTGTAGCTCTCTATTGCTAGCAAAGCAAAATGTGGATTTTAAGTGAAAATTACTTTGAGCTTACTTGTTATTTTTAGATGTATTCATAGACCGAATTGCTATGTGCTATTGTCGCCAAACTTTAAAGAGAAATGTGAGTTTTAATACGGCAACAAGAATCACCTGATACTTTTCCTCTTGTACTTTGTATCTCAGAAGCACCTTTCATTCACAGGAATGATGGAGTATCTAAGGAAGATGTACTTAGGAAGAACAAATGTAAGATAATATTATATCCTGCCCATATTTAATTTCTACTGCCCTTTGGGGATAATGTGTTTTCAAGGCCAACTCTCCTTTTCAGGCAACCAGATAATAATATCTGCTACATTTTCATATGCTCAACTTGGAAAAATTAATCATTTTTAGATTGTAATTGCTTTGGATTTAATCTTGAAGTTCGTGGCTATAATTTTCAGATGATGTGAATCACTCAGTGGAGGTTTTGTTAATCATCTGTTTGGAATTAAATTCTTTTTCCATTCACCATAATTAATTCCTTCACATTTGGTGCTGTTTGCATTTTTATGTTCTTTATGTTTTATTTGGGAAATTAATTTGAAGAAAAATTAACTCCAACTAGACTTCAGTGGCTGTCGTTATTTTTTTCATCAAATATACCCAGAATGTCACTTAAAAATGACTGTTTCATAGGTTTGTTTCAAGCATTGATATATTGTGGGTGTTAGCCTATCTTGGTATGTACCAGAGCAAGAGTTCTTGATAACTCTAGTAAAGAATACAAATCTTTCTTTGTGTAGAGTGACAAAGAGTGGCATGGAAATTCCTTAAATTTAGATAAGGTTCACATTTTAAAAACACTTAAGTTAGCAATTTTAATCTATTCAATGCTTAAAATCAGTGGTTATTTTTCCTTTTCAGCAAATCTGTCTTCTAATTTTAGTTATAGTAAAATTCAAGGGTGAAATTGACTATTATTTATTTTTAGGGATATATATAGTAAAACTGTAAGATGATTGTTACTCCTAGGAGTAGCTTCTTTGGTTTTTGAATGTGAAATATATTCATTTATCAAAGAGTTTTTCAGTTCTGTTTGGGATATACAGATGATTCTTTTAAGGGAGCCTCAACCTCAAAGTATAGGAGCTCACAGAGCCCTGAATTTTATGCCTATGAAAGAAAAGATGATGGCTAAATGCCACTTCCTCTCTGAAGACTTATCAGACAGAGGGTTTTTTTGGTTTGTTTTTGTTTTTGTTTTGAGATGGAGTCTCGCTCTGTCACCAAGCTGGAGTGCAGTGGTGTGACATCGGCTCACTACAGTCTTCGCCTCCTGGGTTCAAGTGGTCCTCCTGCCTTAGTCTCCCGGGTAGCTGGGACAACAAGCCTGCACCACCACGCCCCGCTAATTTTTCAAATGTAAGCCTATAAGTCTGCCTCTTTTCCTGAGCATAGATGGGTGGTAATCTAGCTCTGTCAACTCTTGTTGCTTCTCCTTTTCTCCAATCTGCTAGTCGCACCTCTATCAGCCACCTGGCGGCAGACCCTGCTACCATCTTTGAGACCTTTCTCATCTTTAGCTTCACTTCTTGATAACAGAGCCTTTGGCATCCTAATTCATATTCCGATATTTAAAATATGTATAAGTTGAACATTTCATTAGGGAAATGAAAAGTTTCCTAACTGTTATCTTAGTAAACATCAAGTTTTCTCATAGTGAGCTACAAAATAACGCCAGTAGAGGGAAGCTAACTTTGGGACTCCCTTGGGCCAATAGTTAAGTCCCTGTGAGCCTTTGTTTTCTCCTCTGCAAGTGGGAAATGCAGTAGGGCCTTTCTCACAGAATTACCGTAATTCTTAAATGTGATAAAGATTTAAAAGCACTTTGTTTTCCAAGTAGCAATATGAATCGTGTTGATTGTCCAGGACTGTATTGATAGTTTACAAAGTGTAAGAAGACATCAATAGAAAAGAACAGGATTTCTAGGCTAAACCAGCGATTGGCAATCTAAGGTCAGTGAGCCATACCTAATTTGCACCCAGTATTAGTAAATAAGGTTTTATTGGAACATAGCCACACTCATTCATTTATATATTGTGTATGGCTGCTGTTATTTCAGCTATACAGGCAGAGTTGAATAAATGTAATAGAGATCTTGTGTACCCCAAAGCCTGAAATAGTTAAAAATATTAAGAGCCTAAAATATTTTTTAAAATATAAAGCCTAAAATATCTAGCTTTTTGCAGAAAAGTTTGCTTACTTCTCCCTAAGGCATCTACCAAAATTGGTGTAACTTTTCTGAATTCTTCTATATTTAAACTGACCATCCCCCAATTAAAGTTAATGGATAAGTTTTAGAATTTTATCTCATTTAACATTTATGAGTTTAATAAACATTAAAAAAATTATAGAAGACCTTACGTATGCAAACATGCACATCTGTGTTTCTGTTCCCACCCCACCCCCACCCCCCCCACCGCTGGCCCCGCAACACACACACATTCTCCTGTAAAAGAAGGGCAATTTCCACACATTAGCAATGTACAGAAAGCTTAAACTATACTTTCCTAGTCCAAGGACAAGATAGATACACTAAACAAAGTCTGATCTTAAACCTGAAAATCACTTTCTTTATAATAATTTCTGAGTTGATTAAGGGAAAAAAAATAAAAGGGAAACACTTTAATTTGCACTTAAGTAGATAATTTTTTCCTGGTATGATTATGACAGTTAAAACACTCACCAAAGCACATCTTAGCATCACAGTCAATGTTTCAGTTTAATTTCATTCCAGTCTGCTGGGTTCTGGGAGGGGGATGACACGCCCCTCTTAGAGAAACCAATAACCATTCAACAGAGCCTAAATAGGGGAGGCCCTTTCATGTCTGGCTCAGACTGTAATTAAAAGAAAAATCTAAAAGTTATGTCTCTAAGTTACTCTGTATTCTTTGTGAAACAGAAAATATGAAAATTCAAAGTCTTTAAAAGAATGCTTTGCTATGGTTTCTTTTTTTTTTTTTGTAAAAACGATTACGAATTTTGTCATCAGCTAAGAAATTGTATTAAATTGAATTTTGTAATGAAACAGTGTAACCATTCTCTGTAAGACTTATTTGACATCTTAATTTTCTTGCCTATTCTAACATAGAAAGTGTCAGCTCTTCATTCATCATGCATTTTACTAAACTTCAGTATATAAACTTGTGATAAATGATTAAGACACACCAGGCCAACTGGGATGGCCCTAGTTTTCATTTTCAAGAACCATAAAAATCTTTGATTTGCAGCTGTTAGAAGCAAGTTAAAATATTATCAGAATACCACCAACTTGCAAAATGTAGCTGATATATTACTGGTGACTGTGCGAAATTATAACATTGTCCAATCCAGGAACCAGATGGTCCATCTTCCCCGATTTGAGGAGCACTGGTTAACTACAAATTTTACGTGCTGCCTAAGGCTTGTTATTGACCATTAGCACATGAGTTATAGATTTGTAAAATTATTTGCCAGGTGACAAGTTGACTTGTTAACAAATCACTTTCTCAAAAAAAAAAAAAAA
>NW_016107473.1:2356842-2359487 GCF_001604975.1 Cebus imitator
AAAAAAAAAAAAAAAAAAAAACTTGAAGATTTTTAAGAGGACTGGAAAATTTTGAAATAAGTCTTTTAAAAATATGATCAAGATGTAAAGATTTCATGTGTTTTAATTCTTTAATAGCATGTGCTTTTGGTAATTTTCTCTGAATAGCCTTTATGTAGTGTACATAAAGCAAAAAACATAATGAGTTTGGACTGTTTTTCAGAGTAGGTAACTTACAAGGGTGAGACAAACTATACAGGCATGGAGATGACATGATCCTAGAGCTCAAGAACCCACCTCTTTGCTTCTCTCTCAGAAACTGATGAGCCGAACCAAAGAGTTTCATCTGTACAGTGTGGAGGTCACTTTAAGCAATCTCTACATTATTTTTTACATTTAAAATATAAGAGCTTTAATAATCTAATTGTGATTATCAATGGAAACATACATGTGTATGTTAGATTTTGTTTTTAAGAAGTAATATCATTAGTACTTGAAATTTAAGGGAATGTAAGGAAATCTTTCAGTGCAATACTACTTTCTCAAAAGCCATCATCTATAAAGGATCCAGTTGAGCAGATTTTAGAAATCGTTGAGATAATCCATTTTGGAATCCTAAAGTGGAATACTATTGCATTTTCTTTCTAAGAGAGATACAGAAGTCTAAGAATTAACTCCATGGGAAGATTTTTTTAAAGATAAAAGCAGTATACGTGCTAAGTGAAATTATCTTGATGCAATAGACCAGTATACTTGGTTAAGCTACTTGATATACTAATTCTATCACTTAAATGTGACAGTCACTGGGTTTTCCAGCAGTGCTACTATGTCGGACCTATTAATGTTTAAGGACGTACTTGTCTTATGTTGGCAGATGCTTGTGAATGCTGGTGAAGGCTGATTAGCTATTGCTTTTATAGTTGACACTTTTACTTTGGACTGTCTACCATGCCTGCCTTATTTCTAAAGGAGCATGCCCCATGGGTTTCCATGGCTTTTAATACAGCATGACTGCCCCTGAAAAATGTTAACAGGTTGTGACAAATACTAAGATAATATATTGTAACACATTTATATGGGGTGATTCATGGCAAGGCAGTATTTAATGTGCTAATATTAAGTTCTCCAGGGGTTTTGGGCTCATTGCCCAGCTATATGTTTAAAAGGGTGATGACATAGATGAGGGTTTGTTTTCAGGCAGCTTTTAATGATGGGAAAACTCCAACATTTGGGAAGAGGACAAGATGTGCAGTTTATTTTATCATATGCTAGGTTTCAGATATAGACTTACATTTTCCCTTTCTACTTCGTTAATCTGTTCTAGATACTCATAGAAAGACTAGGTTTTGTCACCTTGTCCTCAGTTTTTCTTTTAAAATAAGTATCACTTACTTTCTATTGTCCTGTTTCATTTTATCTTAAATTTATATTTTAGGTAAAAGTGTGAAAGACAAGTTGGAATGATTGCTGGGTATTTTTAGAAGAAAACTAAGCAGTTTCCAGGCACACCCTCTGGGTTACCTGATTATATGGGGTCTCTGCTCCTGTCATTATCACTGAGCTATTTTACAACTCAGTTGGTTAGAGATATTGATAGCAATGCAAATGATTCTTTTCTGTGGACATGAAAACAAATTTTGTCCCATGGAGATACAACTGATTTTTAGCTTCCAATATCATCCCATTCCAATTCCTGGAATAAACCAGTATTGTGTTTATGTGTAATTCATTTCAGCAGCTAAGTTTTGCTAACATTTATATGGTTCTTTGAATTCACCATCGAACTAATTGTAACTTCTTACTTATTTTCTCATTTATTAGTTAAATAACATCCCTGATGAACGTTTATCTTACATATGCATGGACTATGATTAATATCCTCTTAAATATTATCCTTTAACAATATTCCCTTTATGGCAGAAATGTTGGAGATCTGTTTTATTGTATGTTTATACTCTGGTCATGCTAGATGAATCCTGAGAATCTGGCTTCCAGAAAGATCATGCTTTAGAGGAGATGAGCTAAGTCATCAAAAAGAAAACAAAACAGTGGATGTAGCTCGTGTGAGTAACTCTGGCTCTCACCAATTCCTCCCCGCTGCTCTGTAGACAAGCTAAACTCTGGAGGCATTTTTCGGTTATCAAATTCAAACTTAGCAGATTTGAAGCAAGTCTGCTCTTTGCCATGGGAGGAGGTTGAAAGAGAAGTGCTAGTGGCTGATATCTGAATTGCCACGTGGTTGCACATTTCTTTTTTTTTTTTTCCCAATTTTTTATTTTATTGCATTTTAGGTTTTGGGGTACATGTGAAGAATACGCAAGATTGTTGCATAGGTACACACGTGGCAGTGTGATTTGCTGTCTTCCTCCCCATCACCTACATCTGGCATGTCTCCCCTTGCTATCTCTCCCCAGCTCCCCACCCCCCACAGCCCCTCCCCTATTTCCCTCCAACAGACCCCAGTGTGTAGTGCTCCCCTCCCTGTGTCCATGTGTTCTCATTGTTCAACACCCACCTATGAGTGAGAACATGCTGTGTTTGATCTTCTGCTCTTCTGTCAGTTTGCTAAGAATGATGGTTTCCAGGTTCATCCATGTCCCTACAAAGGACCCAAACTCATCATTTTTGATGGCTGCATAATATTCCATGGTGTATATGTGCCACAT
>NW_016107473.1:2362031-2363198 GCF_001604975.1 Cebus imitator
TCTCTTTTCTTTTTTATTAATCTGGCTAGTGGTCTGTCTATTTTGTTGATCTTTTCAAAAAACCAGCTCCTGGATTTATTGATTTTTTGAGGTGTTTTTTGTGTCTCTATCTCTTTCAGTTCTGCTCTGATCTTAGCTATTTCTTGTCTTCTGCTAGACTTTGAGTTTTTTTGATCTTGCTCCTCTAGCTCTTTCAGTTTTGAAGATAGGGTGTCAATTTTTGATCTCGCCTTTCTTCTCACATGGGCACTTATTGCTATATATTTTCCTCTAGAGACTGCTTTAAATGTGTCCCAGAGATTCTGGTATGTTGTGTCTTCATTCTCGCTGGTTTCGAAGAACATCTTTATTTCTGTCTTCATTTCATTGTTTATCCAGTCAACATTCAAGAGCAAGTTGTTCAGTTTCCATGAAGCTGTGCGGTTCTGGGTTAGTTTTTGAATTCTGAGTTCTAACTTGATTGCACTATGGTCTGAGAGACTGTTTGTTATGATTTCCGTTCTTTTGCATTTGCAGAGGAGTGATTTACTCCCAATTATGTGGTCAATTTTAGAGTAGGTGTGATGTGGTGCTGAGAAGAATGTATATTCTGTGGATTTGTTGTGGAGAGTTCTGTATATGTCTATTAGGTTTGCTTGGTCCAGGTATGAGTTCAAGTCCTGTATATCCTTGTTAATTTTCTGTCTGGTTGATCTGTCTAATATTGACAATGGGGTGTTAAAGTCTCCCACTATTATTGTGTGGGAGCCTAAGTCTCTTTGTAAGTCATTAAGAACTTGCCTTATGTATCTGGGTGCTCCTGAATTGGGTGCGTATATAGTTAGGATCGTTAGCTCTTCTTGTTGCATTGATCCTTTTACCATTATGTAATGTCCCTCTTTGTCTCTTATGATCTTTGTTGCTTTCAAGTCTGATTTATCAGAGATGATAATTGCAACTACTGCTTTTTTTTGCTCTCCATTTGCTTGGTAAATCTTCCTCCATCCCTTTATTTTGAGCCTTTGTGTATCCTTGCATGTGAGATGGGTTTCCTGGATACAGCACACTGACGGGTTTTGGTTTTTTATCCAATTTCCAGTCTGTGTCTTTTGATTGGGGCATTTAGTCCATTTACATTTAGGGTTAATATTGTTATGTGCGAATTTGATACTGCCATTTTGGTGCTAG